>NC_141548.1:70335000-70635000 GCF_021556685.1 Rattus norvegicus
CCCAGCCCTGGCATCCCCCTACACTGGGACATCAAGCTTTCTCAGGACCAAGGCCCTCTTCTCCCATTGATGCCAAACAAGGCCATCCTCTGCCACATAAATGGCTGGAGCCATAGGTCACTCACATGTACTCTTTAGTTGGTGGTTTACTCCATGGTATCTCTGGGGTGTGTCGTTGGTTGATATTATTGTTCTTCCTATAGAGTTGCAAACCCCCTCAGCTCCTTCGGTCCTTTATCTAACTCCTTCACTGGGGACCTTCTTCTCAGTCCAATGGTTGACTGTGAGCATCCTCCTATGTATTTGTCAGGATCCTGTAGACCCTCTCAGAAGATAGCTATATCAGACTCCTGTCAGCATTCATGTGTTGGTATCCACACTAGAGTCTGGTTTTCATGACTGCATATGGAATAGATCCCCAGGTGTGGCTGTCTCTGGATGAGCTTTCCTTCAGTCTCTGCTCCTCACTTTGTTTCCATATTTCCTCCTGTGAGTATTTTGTTCCCCCTTCTAAGGACCAAAGCATCTGCACTTATGTCTTCATGAGCTTTATGTGGTCTATGAATTTTATCTTGGGTATGCTGAGCTTTTGGGCTAATATCCACTTATCCATGAGTGTATACCACATGTGTTATTTTGTGATTGGGTTACCTCACTCAGAATGATATTTTCTAATCCACTTGCCTAAGAATATCATGAAGTCATTGTTTTTAATAGGTGAGTAGTACTCCATTGTGTAGATGTACATTTTCTTTATATATTACTCTGTTGAAGACATCTGGGTTCTTTCCAGCTTCTGGCTATTATAAATAAGGCTGCTATGAACATAGTGGAGCATGTATCCTTGTGATATGTTGGAACATCTTAGTTATTTCATCTAATTATTACTTTAATTGAAAACATTTTTCATATGATATTATGTAGCTAATGTTCCCCTACGTCTATTCCTACCAATTCTCTGAACCTCTCTTCCAAACTGAGTCCACTCCCTTTCTGTCACTTCTTAGAAAACAAACAGGTTTTAAGGGATAATAATAAAATAAAATATAATAATTCAAAACCAAAACTACCCCCATCAGAATAGGCCAAAGTAACAGAAAAAGCCCAATAAAGGGCACAAGAAACAGATACAGATGCAGAGGCTCACTCATTTACATACTCAGAATCCCATAAAAACAAAAAACTGGAAGCTATAATATATACACAAAGTCAAGGACCCTGTATGGTAAAAGAGGGATGAAGGGAAGGGAGAAGCGAGGGAGAGGGACAGGGGAGGGAGGCGAGAGAGGGGAGAGAAGGGAGGGAGAGAGAGAGAGACAGAGACAGAGAGAGATAGATAGATAGAGAGAATACAAATAAAAATTATATAAAGATAAAATTTTTTAAAAGTAAAGCTAATCATTGCCCAACCAGAGATTTGTGCTTTAACAAACTGGCTATTCCAAGACGTATTATATTAAGACAATTTTTCACCCTTCTACCTGTTTCCCGAAAGTGAGTTTTTCTTGATCTATGTAAACCTAAATCCAGTTCCCAAAAATGGAAGTAATAATATTGACTGTTTCTTTGTACATTAAAAAGGAAAGGTTTTGTGTGAATAGATGGCATATCCAGAAAATAAGGGTATATGCTTTCTAATCACACAGTAAAGAGTTCTTCAGAGGGTTTTAAATTTGATTTTTGATTTATTTTGTTTCAGATTAAAGAAAATCAATCACAGTGATGAAACTATTAGAAATGTGAACAGGCCTTGTGCATACCACTTCAGTCTCTGAGTTCTGAGGATTTTTTTTTCTATTTTACATGGAAGGCCTTGTTTACCTGGTGTCCTCTATCCCATCTGGCTTTTACACTCTGTGTACACTTCTCCGGGTTCCATGAGCTTTAAGGAGAGGGATTTGATAGAAATATCCTGATTAATGCTGAGTATTCCAAGTCTTCTAAATTCATGTATATTGTCTGTGCATATGTGTACTTGTTCTTATCTGCTGCAGAAGTAAACCTCGCTGATGATGGTTGAACAAGGTACTGTTCTATGAATATGTGGAATGTCATTTGGAATCATATTATCACTATATTTCTTTAGTAGAAGATTAATATTAGATCATCCCTAAGTCCCTGGGATATCTAGTTTCAGGTCTTCGGAACCTAAGCAGCATTGGAAGAATGTAATAGGGATATAAATTGAATAAATACATAAATAAATAAAAAAGAGAATTCTGAGGTGTCTATCTTAATTTATTAAAATTGGTTTGGTTTGTACTTGATTAAAGGTTCAAGATAATACAGCTGACATGTTAGACCCACAAATTTTTCAGTGCCCATCATGCTTTTTATATCTTATTTTATGTTATAATATAGAGCTAAGGTGTTGAATAAATACAAGCCTGAAAATTGGGACCTGACATCACACTATCATTTTGATTCTGGGTTTCTACTTTTGTGTCAGACATGAACTGCTAGGTTACCATGCTCTTCTGTTGAACAACATGGACAAAAACTAATGAGATATTTATATCTGAAATCACAACTCTGTGACTTTGATAGTTCAAGAAAATACATGCTTTCATACTAAATTTTCAAGAGCTGAAAGACAATTTAAACCATTTCTAAGTAGACTTCCATTTCTCAATTAAAAAATCTTTATTATATTACAAAATCATACCACAGTTGTAAAAGAACCATAGGGGTGTGTGTGTGTGTGTGTGTGTGTGTGTGTGTGTGTGTATGTATAATTGTATAATATATATGTATATGAGGTATACACATAGAAATACATAAAGAAATATATGACATATTTTTACATATGTATACATACATATATTTTCAAACACATACACACATACTTTTCCCAAATGAATGGGCTCTGGTTACTTGATATGAAAGAGGTTTTATCATGAAAGTTCACAGTCTTAAATTACTCCATGTACTTATTAGTACATGTATCAAGTTTTTGGAAACATTTCTTTTTTATTTATTTTATTTTTTATTTTTCTTCCATCTTTATTAAATTGGGTATTTCTTGTTTACATTTCAAATGTTATTCCCTTTCCTGGTTTCCAGGCCAACATCCCCCTAAACCCTCCCCTCCCCTTCTATATGGGTGTTCCCCTCCCCATCCTTCCCCATTACTGCCCTCCCTTTAAGATTCCCGTTCACTGACGGTCCAGCCTTGGCAGGACCAAGGGCTTCCCCTTCCACTGGTGCTCTTACTAGGATATTCATTGCTACCTATGAGGTCAGAGTCCAGGGTCAGTCCATGTATAGTCTTTAGGTAGTGGCTTAGTCCCTGGAAGCTCTGGTTGCTAGGCATTGTTGTTCATAAGGGGTCTCAAGCCCCTTCAAGCTCTTCCAGTCCTTTCTCTGACCCCTTCAACGGGGGTCCTATTCTCAGTTCAGTGGTTTGCTGCTGGCATTCGCCTCTGTATTTGCTATATTCTGGCTGTGTCTCTCAGGAGAGATCAACATCCGGTTCCTGAAGCACTTCTTTGCTTCATCCATCTTAACTAGTTTGGTGGCTGTATATGTATGGGTCACATCTAATCAAAAGCATTGAGTAGTTTGTAGTCCAGCGTCTCTTTCACAGAAGAAGCATAACCAGCTTGAAATACAAAACTTAAACTATATATATATGTATATATGTATATATATATGTATATGTATATATGTATATATGTATATATGTATATATGTATATATGTATATATGTATATATGTATATATGTATATATGTATATATGTATATATGTATATATGTATATATGTATATATGTATATATGTATATATGTATATATGTATATATGTATATATGTATATATGTATAATATAATATATATAATTGATATATAAAATAATTTGTAACCTTGTTAGAGTACACTCTAGACTTCCAGTTCAGGTAAAAATATATAAATCCTTTTGACAACATATTGTAAGTTCGGGTGCCACATGACATCCATTTCTCCATTCACAAGAATATTCATATGCATATTAGTGAACATCTATTTAACAAACGTTTATAATTTTATTCCTTCCTTTTTCATAATGGAAAGATGTTTCCAACCTTAGTTACCAAGGCAACTTAATTATCTGATATAACAAAAGGCACAGATGGCATTTAAACCTCAGAACAATTCATTATTTGTTTTGTGATTAATGTGCCTTTCCTAGGTTAACTGAAAAAAAATGGCAAGTAAAAATTTTATTTCTGTATTTTTGTCACATATAATTGCTTAGACTGACAAATTTCATACATACTTATCTGGCAATATATCTACATGCATTTATAGACTCATTCATGTAGGCTTATATGTTTATATATTTTTATACCCATGCATAGCCTTCATTTTAAAATTCTAGAATTTTTATAGATCTAATTAATAATAATACATATAATAAAGTGATTGGTAAGCTGCTTGTTTCTGACTTGCATAATCTGAAAACTCAAATGTGGTAAACCTGAGTCTGATATAAATCACATTATTTACCAGACCATAAAGAACTGTGTATTTCACTAGTTTATAGCAAGAGGACAATTTCATTAATTTTATGGATATCTTTCAGAGAAGTCAACTGCTTAAACTTTCAGCAATAATTATATCAAGTTTTATACAATTTATAATTCGTGATTACATATTATGGCAACAATAAATCAGTAAAAGGAAAACAGCCAGAAATTTGCAGTATTGCTCCAAACTTTGAAGTGATATTTCTCGGGAACCTAACTCTCAATTGTGGTCAACAGTCATGCTGTGGACTAATGAAGGCTGCACCATTAATGGCCTGTGGTTTCAGTCATTTTCAGAGAAGAGTCACTGAAACATGAATTGTCTCTATGAATATATACTCAGTCAATAATGCTTGAAAGGGGATGGGTTTGCTCAGCTATGCATAAAATCACAACATGGGCTTCCTGATCTTTGAAGTGAGAAATATGGTGTCAAAGTACACTAAAAGGGGTCAACAAAAGTGCTTCGTAATGACAAAAATGTTCAAGTGCCTGCTCCACAATGCATTGTTAGAAGGGCGACAGAGATTAGTGGCATCATTAGAAACTTTAAAGATTCAGGGATAATGATTATTACCCAGACCCTTTCTACTTACCTATTTGGTCTATTCAGAAGACAGATGGACTTTAGAGATTAACAAGGCATTATTGCAAACTTAATTGACTCTATTCTAATTACCAGAGCTATAATACATGTGATTCCATTGCTGGAAAAAGAATCAACATATTCATTGAGACTTAGTAAGTGGCTATTAATCTGGTCAATGCTTTCTTCTCTATGTTTATTACTTAATGACCATCACTGACTGGTTTTTTGCAGCTGCCATTGCCAGCAATAAAACTTCACAATTCTCCATGCCTACTTCAGCTTTCCAATCCCGACTGCTTTTCTATTACACGTTGCTTCATTTGTATTCATCATAAACTGGGGGAAAATTAGCAAATGTTTTAAGATGTTTTTATAAGTCACGTAAAATGAAAATCTGGTTCAAATTTCAAGTAATCTATGACATTATGGAGACATAGCTTTTGAATTTAGTAAAGACTAGTTTCCATATGTGGAGACTTGTAAACATTTAGAGTTAAAATACACAATGTATACTGGATATTATTTTTTGTATACTGAAGAAAGCCGCCAACTTGTTTTTTTTTCCTTTTTCTTTTTTTCGGAGCTGAGAACCGAATACAGGGCCTTGCACTTTCTAGACAAGCGCTATACCACTGAGCTAAATCCCCAACCCCAAAAGCCAACTTGTTATTTGGGTGGTTTGTTTACCAAATACATCTACAAACTGTCAATTTTCAGCATTATGGGGCCAAACCAAACTTTTAAACAGACACCGAATTTAGAGAAACATTCATAAGTTAGCCTGTGGTACAAAAAAATAAAAAATGCAGTTTTGATTGATGTCGTTCTTGTTAGAATAGAGATGATTTAGTACTTGCACCTTTGAATTTCTCTTTGGAATCTGTACTCAAATGATTCCTTAATGCTGAACTTATAGTTCC
This sequence comes from Rattus norvegicus, assembly GCF_021556685.1. Classification (NCBI taxonomy): domain Eukaryota; kingdom Metazoa; phylum Chordata; class Mammalia; order Rodentia; family Muridae; genus Rattus; species Rattus norvegicus. The sequence goes on from NC_141548.1 coordinate 70,341,015, forward strand.
CATCTCTTGGTTTTCAGCTTGTGAATTTAGCAAGATCCTTTTCCACATATAATAAAGCTCTGTGAACTGAGCATACCATTGTGAACTTGTAATCAATACCTAATAAAATGTCTTCATAAGATAGAGATGTTTTATACACCTGTTTTTGTTGTACACAGGTTCCAAAGTTGTAAATAGTAGTAAGATTAAGTGACCTGGTCGCCTCTACTCATTGTACTGTGCCTTACGGTCCATCTCCATACATTGTGTCAGGGCAATTCAAATGGTAACTGTAAGCGGCTGCCTTAGCTTCTAATCTTTAGATTTTTAAAGTGTAAGATTTATTAAATGTAAGAAATCTAAACAGAAGCTAGATATTGCTGTCATAGCATCTGTGGGGTAACACTTATGGCCGCCAAGCCTCAGGTAACATACAACACTGAGTCTACTTTAACTTCTGTTATCTTTTTATACAATAATAGTTTACTATAGGTATTAATGCAACATCTTCAAAGATTCCTCCAGCATCTAATAACAAGTGTTAAAATGTCTGTTACATTGTAAGTACCATAAATTTTCAGGTGCTTCGTGTTACTGAGGCATGGTGGTGGAGGTGAAGTATAGTGCAGAGGAATACTTTTCAGGAAGAAAAAGTTGACTGTCTAATGTGTTTATCCAGGCAACAGGAACTCTCTGACAGAAAACTGACTTCCAGGCAGCTAGAACTAGGCTATTAAAGCCCACAGCCATAGTGACACACCCACTCCAACAAGGCCATACCTCCTAATAGTGCCACTCCCTGGCCCAAGCATATACAATCACAGTATTCATACAAAAAACACATACATATCAGACATATACACAATAATGTGTTTTATTATAAGTCTCATAAACATATATAATGCATAGTAATCATATTATCTTCAATTAACCTTTCTTTTTTCAACTCTCACTTATACTGATCCCCTGTCTTGCAGTTAATTCCATTTCTACTTAGTGTCCTTTCTTTTGATATTTTGGGCAACCAATGGGTTTATATAGGGTTACTAAAAAGATCATTAGTATGAATTTATTTATTTATTTGTTTATTTACCTTTTCACTTTGCATCTGCTTACTGGCCTCCTCCCAATCAACACAACCCACAACCCTTTCCACCATCCCCTTCTTCTCTGAGAAGATGGAGGACCTCCTGGGTATCCCCACACCTTGGCATATCATTTCTCTGAGGAGCTAGATGCATCCCACTGAAGTCAGAAAAAGCAGCCCAGCTAGAATTATATATCCAATAGACAGGAACAGCTTTTGTGACAGCTGTTCTGGACCCACATGAAGACAAAGCTGCACATCCACTTCATGTGTGGAGGCCTCAGGCCAGAATGTGTTTGCTCTTTGGTTGATGGATCAGTCTCTGAGAGCTCCAAGGGTACAGGTTAGTTGATTCTGTTGGTCTTTCTGTGGAGTTTCTATTCCCTTTGGGGTCTCAGTCCTTCCCCCTATTCTTTCGCAATAGACCCGAAGCTCCACCCACTGTTTGGCTGTGAATATTTGCATCTGTCAGAGTCAACTGCTTAGTTGAGTCTCTCAGAGGATAGCTAGACTGCTGTCTACAAGCCTAACAGAGTATTATTAATAGTGTTGGGAATTGGTGCTTGCCCATGGAATGGGTTTCATATTGGGACTACTTATATTAACAGAAACATAGACACTCTAGAAATGACTATACTTCTTGAAAAACTGTTTATTCATTCAACAACCATTGTATAGCTCCTCCAGGAATGGAGAAGCCACGAATACTCTTTAGCTACAGTTAAAAAGCCTATGAATACTCAGGATGGGATGGAGCCTCATGAGCTTTGATATTCTGTTACAGTATTTTTCTTCTTGATGATGTTTTAATTCACCAATTTACAAATTGAAAAGATATTATTTTCATAAAGTATTTTCTGATTACTCTTTCCCATCTCTTAACTACATGCACCCAGCTCCTTGGCACCAACTGCCCCCTTCCAGATCCACATTCTTCCCACGTTTCTTAGAGAACAAACAGGAATTGGTTCTATTTCTGTATGTGAGGCATGAACTGTTTTCTTCATTTCATTCTACTTTGTGTTTGTGTTTCCACAGATTTTTTTAAATAATTTTATTCATGAAGACTATTTGGGAATGCATGTCTTATGCATCAATTATATTGCGTTTTCAGTGCTGGCTGTCTTAGGTTCCTGAGTGGGAGTGGACACATGATGTCTTGGCTGTTATTGACTATGATTTAACATTGATGTAGGATATTTGGTTGGAGATAACTGTTGTTCTAGGTCCCAGAATCTGGTCTTGTCATTTTGTGTGAAAGTTTATTCTTTGGTTTCTGTTGACCTGTCTGGTTATTAGAAAAATGTGCTGGCTGTGGCTGACCTGGTGAACGAATGATTCCACAATCCTACCATTGTGACCTCAAGGGGTTCTATGTGGAATACTTTTCCAGGTATGGGGAGCTGACACTTAGGAATGGAGATGGGCTAGAAGAGATGTAGAGGTCATCTGGAAGAGTGGGGGACAGCAAGCTGTGCCATCTGAAAATGCTAGGTACAGGGTCAACTACACAGACTCCTGGAGCAGGTGAGAAATGCCCAAATTCCCTGAATACAGCTGCAAGCTCTTCACTGGTATTCCCATTTTTCCCAAGAAAGCATCTCTTCTAAACAATAGTTCCTGATTGGCTGGTATTGGCTGCACCAGGAATCCTTAGTCTCTCAGGCAGTCCTCAGTCAGGTCCTTCTGCAGGAGATGCTGGTTTCTCAGTCAGTCATCAACTAGATCCTCCTGAAGGAGATGCTTTTGCAGCTGAGGAGCTCTCAATGTTTACATAGAGGCAGCTCAACTGTTCCTGCAATATGGATAATTTAAGTGTTTAAGGATACATACATGGGATTGCTGTTGTGTGTGTTTGTTTGTTCTTTATGGACAATATCTCAAAGGTAATAGCAAAAACACTGAATTATAGAATTTCCTGATAGAAAAGAAACAGATTTGTATTGAACAACTTCTTGACAGTACTGACTTAAATATAGCTTCCAAAAGTTAAAGGGCATGGTATGGGGAGGTATTTAAACACTTTAGATATAGTTAAAAAATCTTATAAATACTCGGGGTGGGATGGAGCCTCATGAACCATTATATTCTGCTGTTGCATTTTCTTCTTCTTCTTCTTCTTCTTCTTCTTCTTCTTCTTCTTCTTCTTCTTCTTCTTCTTCTTCTTCTTCTTCTTCCTCCTCCTCCCCCCTCCTCCTCTTCTTCCTCTTCCTCTTCTTCTTCTTCTTCATTCCTCTTCCTCCTCCTCTTCTTCTTCTACTTCCTTTCTCCTTCTTCTTCTTGTACCTCACCATTATGAAAATTAAAGAGATTATTTTCATACAGTATATTCTGATTACTGTTTTCCATCTCCTACCTACATGTACCCAGTTCCTTAGCACTAACTGCTCCCTTCCAGATCCACATTCTTCTTACCTTTCTTAGAAAACATACAGTGGTTGATTCTATTTCTGCATGTTAGGCATGGACTCTTTTATTCAATTACATTCCACTCTGTGTTTGTGTTTCCATAGATTTTTAAAACAATTTATTCATGTAGATTATTGGGAATGTATGTTCTATGCTTGACTGGTATTGCATTTTCAGTGTTGGCTACATTAGGTTTCCTGGGTTCTATTGGACACATATTGTACTGGCTGTTATTGACTATGTTTTAACCCTGATGTGAGATTATTTGGTTGAGATAATTGTTATTCTAGGTACTAGTATCTGGTATTTTCTATTTTTTGGTGACAATACGTCCTTTGGTTTCTGTTGACCTGTCTGGTTATTAGAAAAATGTAGTGGCTGTGCGTGACCTGGTGAAGGAATGATTCCACAATCCTGCCATTGTGACCTCAAGGGGTTTTGTGTAGAATACTTTTCCAGGTATGGGGAGCTGACACTTAGGAGTGGATATGAGCTAGAAGGAGATGCAGAAGTCATCCATAAGAGGGGGGATAGCAAGTCCTGCCATCTGGATATTCTAGATACTCTGGAAATAGGGCCAGAGAGGGAAGAGAAATCACTGTTGGATGAGAGGTAAGGATTTAAAGATCTAATACTGGTTTTCCTGGACTCCCTGAATTCCTGAATAGAGTCACAAGTCCCCAGAGAATGACTGCTGGAGTTGGTGGCTGAGAAAAAGGTATGGGATTGTGAGAGATTCTGAAAGAGTAGATCTGCTTTGATATGATTTCCAAGGTAGGTGAAGCAGTCAGTCCTGTAATCATGTGCTATTGAGTCAAGATATCTCCCGAAATTATTAATGCGGCAGTGTATATTATATCCAGTTATGTATTATAGAAATAAAGATCTACCTATACTGAAAGTAAATTTTATTAATTTGCCCTTGCATCTCTGACAACCAAATCTAATCTAATTCCAATCTCTTGCTACTTGACATGGAATGGCTGTCACTGTGCCTCAGTGTCTCTTTCTCCTACAGTTTTTCTGAATTTTGTTCATTTAAGGAAAAAGATGCTTAATGGTTAGTCCCAGGTCTTAACGGTAATTCTTTTTTATAGCTCTAAATCTTTCAAATTGCCTGAAATAGATATAGATATAGATATATAGATATAGATATAGATATAGATATGATATAGATATAGATATAGATATAGATATAGATATAGATATAGATATAGATATAGATATAGATATAGATATAGATATAGATATAGATATAGATATAGATATAGATATAGGAGTGAAGAAGCCAATCATTCTTTCCTGTGTCCATATAGATGAAGGAAAAATTCTCAGAATTTACTGTTTTACATACTACTTCCTGAAGGTGTATCATGAGAGAAATCTCTTTACTCTTTGTTAAATACAAATGAGCAGTTGTCATTTTTCTGCTTAAGCATGTTATTAACTGTTACAAGCCATACACACTTGTTTTTGATAATCATATTCATTAATGGCGTGGGGATCGTGCACAGCAGTTTTCAGTTGGTCACTATTTTTCCTATTTGGAAAACTAAGTCAATGAAAATCTCCTGATCACTCAGAATATTGAAATTGAAAGCTTGGGTTTTGTGTTACTTATCTTGGCATTTACAAATCATTTATGGGTACATGTTTATCTTCAGAGGTTCCAGTTTGTTTTCCATCCTTTTACATTTTATATTTCTTCCCCAACTGCATGCAATGTGGAAGCTTGTCTTACATATATTGCCAGATTGAATTCCATAATAATGTAAGGTAAAAACATAGGATGATTGCTTTTTTGTATCATTCCATTGTCATTGGCTCTCTCATCAAATTACTTATAAAAAGAAAATGTTTTTCAAAAATACGTGGAAGACATCGTCAAAATTAAAAATGACACGTGGTTTCCTTGCTTTCTTAAGACTATGTCACAAAATCAGCTCCACTAAGAGTTTGGTTAACATTGCAAAAGGTGTTATTATTCGGCCTGAGAGAGAGCATAGCAAATGTGTACTTATCATACCATTCCCTCTCATTACTCTAGTGAATGTCATAGCTTGTCTAAGCTAAGAATGTATAAATATAAAACTTAGGATAATGAAATAAAAACCTATTTAAACAAATGTAGCAGTTAGAGAAATATACTAATATATTAAGTATTTTCAATTTATATGAAAAATTGAGAACTTTCACCATAATTTATTCTTTAATTATGTGTATTATGAACAATAATGACTGGAATAATTTATTTAAATAAGACTAGTTACTTATAATAATATTTATAAAAGGACATTTTTTGAAGAATCTAGTATTCTCAAAATTAAGGAAATAACATTTCATGTTATTTTAAATATTCCATTGATCATAATATATACAAACTTCAATTTTTTCATGTAACTATGTAATGCTTCTTATTGACAGTGTTCATTTGGTTGACTATAGTCTGTGTACTGAAATCTTAATTATAATCAGACACCTTTTTTACCAATTGATGTACTTTAGTTTTGCCCTTGCTGTGTCAATATATTTTATACTATCTAATACTTAAATCATGAAAATAATATGTTTAGAATCTTTTAAACTAAAAAAAAACTAATTACTCATCCTGGTTATCATATGGAAAAAATTATAAGAAGCATAGCATTGATTCTAAGACTAGATATGAAATTATAGATGAGATTAGGCTTTGAATTCTTTATATTATTAATAGTCCTTTGTTAGATAAGTACTTGTCAAACTTTTTCTCCTTTCCAGTGATTGTTGTTTCACTCTGGTATTTTCCTCTGTTGTGACGGATCCTTTCAGTATGATGTAAATCCAATTGTCTTTTTACGATATTGCTCCCTGTACATTTGAGGGTCATATCAAAAGTCTATAACAATGCCCTAAACAGTTGTCCTCAAATACTTTTCTATCGTTTCTGAGATTCTGATCTTTAACTTCAGCCTGTGGTACACACTAGGCTTAATTGCATTCAAAGTTTCAACCTTATGCCAACAGATACATTATTTTTCAGGCAGAAATTATCACTTTCCAAGATAAATGATTTTGAAGCACTTTTGGGGATCAGTTTTGTGTGTGTGTGTGTGTGTGTGTGTGTGTGTGTGTGTGTGTGTGTGTTGTATGAGATTTATATTTTTCTTTATTCATTGGTGTGTCTACTTTTATACCAATACCAGTCTATAAGGTTACTGCCATTTTGAAGTTTGCCGGGAAATTACATATGGTGTTGCCTCTAGGCTTTTTTTCTTAATTCATAATATTTCATAATTCACTATATAACACAGGTTCTTCTCAAATACATAGAAAAGTCTAGACTGCCTGGAATTATGGTCTCCCCATTTTAGTCTCTGGAATGGTTATACTATTCACAGTGTATATGAATACCTCTGGTACACATGGAATTTTGAATTAATTTGGTCATATGAGGAATGTAATTGGTAACCTGGTGGTGTTTCCTTTCATTTCTCAGTAGTTATTGAAGATGCATTATTATAAAGATAATACAAGAACCTGTAAGATATAGAATAACTATTATTAAAAACAGGAAACATAAATACTGGTAAGGATGTGGAGAAGAAAGAACTCTTATATACCAGTGCTCGGAAATTGAGCGACAACATGAAATCAAGGAAAGAAAAACCTTCAGGAAAATCTTAAAAGTAGAATTTTTTTATTCTTTCTATATATTTCCAGAAGAAATTAAATCATTAATACAGGGATTTCAGCCCACCTGTGTTTATTGTTCAAAATAGTCAAGGCCTGACTATTATAATATATTGCATTGCACATATTTCATCATCTATTTTACATTATTTATATCAAACACACACATATATTATATATATACATACATATATATGTATATACCTATGTAACATGTATAATATATTACATTAAAAGTTTACTCATTCATGAAAAGACATACTACATTTTACATGAGATAGACAGAGAAGACCACTAAGATAGCAAGACCCAGGAAGAAGTGAACCTAATTTTCTCACTTATATGAAACCCCCAAATTGTCAGTTGGACTATAAAATGATTACATAGTAGATGTAATGTGTGGGAAAGGTGATGGTATTAATAGGAGTTTGAACTTAACCAATAGACAGCAATATTAGTTATTAATTGTAATTGAAATAAGATTTATCCAAAAATGGGCTTACAAATTTTAACAACTAAAAGTTAGATTTCTCATTATCCAAGTGCTGTTTTTCTGAAATGATTACAGCTTTGAAGGAATTTAGTGAAAACTAGAGATTTGGACACCTTTGTTAGTGAAACAACTGAAAATTTTAAAATAGGATAAAAATAGAATACAAAAGATTCAAGTCTTATACCAGGGAAAGAGAGATTTCCTGAATATCTCTTTTTCTCTTTGTCTTCCTTCTCTCTTTATATTTCATTACCATGTTATTTTTGTTGAGTTCAGTGAGGTTTACATCTGAAAATATGTTTTTATATGTAGCCATATCAGTTTTATGAAGTCACTGGTTCCAAGTTGTCACAATATACAGGTTATTTACAGATATCTGTAAGATTTATGTGCAGACATATGTAACAGACATATCCGAGAGTTTTGAAGACTAGTGACATCATTTAAAAGGTATTACAAGTTCATTTGTGACACTTTTGCGTTGTGTATTTAAAAATCATTGCCAGTATCTATAATTTAATAATCTTTTCAAAAACATTTGAAGTTATATATTATGAAAATTAAAACATCACAGCTATTAGGTAATTTCAACATTAAGTTTAATATTTAAATTGTTACTATTAAGTGGAACAAATTGATCAATTTATTATACAGTGCACCGATTAAATTTCTGATTTGTGAGAAGGAAGATTCTGATACAAAAACAATGCATTTCTTGTGTTGAAAGTGACATAGGGGAACAAAAGTCCTATATTGCACTTTCTCAGACTTTTAGATGCATTGCGGTGGGAGACACAAAGCTATCACATAATGGGATTTAAACGAGGAGATGAAATCCCTGACTCAAAAGCTACTTTGCTTGAAATCCTTCCTGGAGAAGTGAGCTAAGTGCACCAACTCACCGGGTGCTATTTTTACTTCTGTGATTCCATGGTAACAATTTATCTTCACTGAACCCAGGGTTTCTTCCACAAAAATCTCCTAAAGTAACAATCCAGAAACAAATAAAGTGGTTATTTTGACAATGAATTAAAATTAAGCAACGTGTTCTTTACCCACGACCTAATCCAAATCATTCTATATGTATATGTGTGTATGTATTTGCATGTGAATATGTATGTGATGTACATATACTATCTTAAAAAGACTAAAAAAGAATCAGTTTGAGTTATGAATGAATAAATTCAAACCAGATCTTTCAATTGTCCATAATATAAATAACTGTTTTGGGGCCTATGGAAAAAGCAAGTATGTTTGTTTTTCAATGCATCTGAATTTTACAGGTAAATTAGTCGTTGTAAGAATAATACACAAAAGCTAAAAGACAAACCTAGTAATTTCCAAAATGATAAAAGCTCATTATTCACATCTGAAATTCATAGTAAAAAATGAAAGTATAATTAAAAAATGAAAATGGAACAGAGTTCATTTATTTGAATATTTGCCACACAGAAGGCCATTAATTGACTTATGACATAATGAGTGTCTTTCTTTGCACAGGCTTGTAATCCAGTATATTGGAAATGAATGTAGGAGGATCATTAGTTTAATGTTCTTTGGTGATTATTTTTAATTTTCACCTTGACAAAAGCTAGAATCAACTGGGAGCTGGAGTACTGAGCTATCTTTAAGGAATTTTCTTAATTTGGTTATTAAAGTGCTGGGAAGTTCAATCTATGCTGGAAATGTCATGTTATTGGCTATGCTCTGTACTGGATTGAAAGAAAGGAACCTTAGCAAAAAACATTCATTAATTCATTGCTTTCTACACTTGATTATGAATATAATTACCCAGTGGCTTTAAGTTTCCATTGCCTGACCTTACTGCAAACTTACCTGTAATTGTGAGTCAAATAACCTCTCTTTCCCTTATATTGCTTTTAACAAAATATATTACCATTACAAAATAAATATGTGTTGGGAACTCTTGACTACATAATATGCTGAAGCCAGATTGGGATACATTAGATTCTACTTCAAAACAACAATAATAATATTGTAAAATTATATAAATAAGTACAACGAAGTGAAATACATATATTTCATATTTTTGAGAAATGTATATGTGTCAGTTTTATTTCTTATTCACTTAATCTATTACTAAATTTGTGCATAGAATTTGGCTGCTGATGTCATGAAACTCAGATACAGTTTAGAACTCACACTGAATTATTTCTATGCCAAAGCCATCTATAAAATATTTGGGAAAATAATCTAATTTAAATAAAGTAACCATTTATTATTTAATTTTGCTCTAACTCTTGCGATTTTAAATATGTTGAGACAATTTATAACACCTCTGTTTTCATGTCATGGCTTTCTATTGAAATGTGCATCTCTTTATGAATTCACTCATCCTGTTCACTTAAAAGTAACAGTCATTCCGCTGAGTCCTCTTTTACTTGTATTTAAATTTGAAAGCAGCAATGAAGAACGCAAGAAGCCACTGTGTGATATTCCTGTTGAGAGCATGTAAATTTTAGTTGTGGATGACACCACTGAGAAAAAATTAGAAAGATTAAAAAAAAAGTAACAGTCATGTTGCTCAATGAGTTGATGTTTTTATCTTTTCTTTCTTTCTTTAAGTTAAATTGTATTTTTTACTTATTCACTTTACATCCTGCTCACTGCTCCTCTTTTGGTCACCCCCTCCCACAAGCCTTCTATATTTCCCCTTTCTGCTCTCCTCTGAGCAGGTGAAGGACCCTGGTATCCCCCTACCCTGGCACTTCAAGTCTCTGCGAAGCTCCAGACTTTTCCACTGTGGCCAGACAAGGCAGCCTAACTAGAAGAACATATCCCACATATAGTTATTGGGATAGCTTTAACTCCTGTTGTTCGGAAACCACGTGAAGACCAAGCTGCACGTTTGCTACATAGATCCGGGGAGGCCTAGGCCTACCCTGTGTATATTCTTTGTTTGGTGGTTAAGATTCAATGGGGTTGACCTTAGCTGTGACTCACAACATTCAGGATATGGAACATGAAGAAGCCACCTCCTTTAGCCAGGCAGTAACCCCTTTGGAATAACAGAGACACCAACACACCCTTCAAAACGTTTGACCCATAATTTACCCTGCCTATTAGAAATGCAGGGTTGGGGGGTGAGCAGAGACTGAGGTAATAGGCAATAATCACTGGCCCAGTTTGAAGCCTATCTCATGGGCAAGCAGCATTCCATGACACTATTAATGATACTCTGTTATGTTTGCAGACAGGAGTCTAACATGGCTGTCCTCTGAGACGCTCCACCCAGCACCCGACTCAGACAGATACAGACAGCCACCATCTAAAGGTGAATGGAGCTTGAGGACTTTTATGGAAGAATAAGAGGAAGGATTGGAGCCCCAAACGGGATAGGAACTCCACAGGAAGAGCAACAGAGTCAACTAACCTGGACCCTTGGGACTCTCACAGTACAAATTTACTCTTAATCTTTATGTACTGTTTCATTGGATGTTACTGCAAAACATGGTAAGTGATTTATTTTAGATTAATAAGTATTTCACTTAAAAATTACCAGAAAGTTCTGTTTTTGACAAGTTTGAGTATAACTTGCACTAAAACTTACTATTGTCAACTTAGGATTTCTCAATGCAGATAATAAGGTAAACTCATTTAAATATTTTGTACAACCTTTCTAATGTTGTGCTATACCTTGTCAAGGTTGAAAGTCCAGGCTTTCTTATAATGTCAATTTAGAAAATAAGTTTATGCCAACGATTTGCTCAATGTACTTGAAGTCCAAAGGCTTCATCAAGCTGGAAGTTACTCTGTGCAATAGAACAATAAATGATACTAAATTACCTGAATGGTGGACTCTGAGGCAGTCTCACAGACGACATGGTTTAAAATCTGATCTCTTGCAAATTATTATCAGCTATAGCTTTTAAATGAAAAAAAAAGATTACATTTAATGAAATATACATTATAGTACATTTTCTCAGAAAGAAGCTTATCGATAATTATTTAATTATTCAATTATTAATTATTGTTAATTTTTTAATGTACTTTTATTATTGGATATTTTATTTGTTTACATTTCAAATGTTTTTTTTATTAACTTGAGTATTTCTTATATACATTTCGAGTGTTATTCCCTTTCCCGGTTTCCGGGCAAACATCACCCTCCCCCCTCCCCTTCCTTATGGGTGTTCCCCTCCCAACCCTCCCCCCATTGCCGCCCTCGCCCCACCAGTCTAGTTCACTGGGGGTTCAGTCTTAGCAGGACCCAGGGCTTCCCCTTCCACTGGTGATCTTACTAGGATATTCATTGCTACCTCTGAGGTCAGAGTCCAGGGTCAGTCCATGTATAGTCTTTAGTTAGTGGCTTAGTCCCTGGAAGCTCTAGTTGCTTGGTATTGTTGTACATATGGGGTCTCGAGCCCCTTCAAGCTCTTCCAGTTCTTTCTCTGATTCCTTCAACGGGGGTTCTATTCTCAGTTCAGTGGTTTGCTGCTGGTATTCGCCTCTGTATTTGCTGTATTCTGGCTGTGTCTCTCAGGAGCGATCTACATCCGGCTCCTGTCGGTCTGCACTTCTTTGCTTCATCCATCATGTCTAATTGGGTGGCTGTATATGTATGGGCCACATTTGGGGAAGGCTCTGAATGGGTGTTCCTTCAGTCTCTGTTTTAATCTTTGCCTCTCTATTCCCTGCCAAGGGTATTCTTGTTCCCCTTTTAAAGAAGGAGTGAAGCATTCACATTTTGATCATCGGTCTTGAGTTTCATTTGTTCTAGGCATCTAGGGTAATTCAAGCATTTGGGCTAATAGCCACTTATCAATGAGTGCATACCATGTATGTCTTTCTGTGATTGGGTTAGCTCACTCAGGATGATGTTTTCCAGTTCCAACCATTTGCCTACGAATTTCATAAAGTCGTTGTTTTTGATAGCTGAGTAATATTCCATTGTGTAGATGTACCACATTTTCTGTATCCATTCCTCTGTTGAAGGGCATCTGCGTTCTTTCCAGCTTCTGGCTATTATAAATAAGGCTGCAATGAACATAGTGGAGCACGTGTCTTTTTTATATGTTGGGGCATCCTTTGGGTATATGCCCAAGAGAGGTATAGCTGGATCCTCAGGCAGTTCAATGTCCAATTTTCTGAGGATCCTCCAGACTGATTTCCAGAATGGTTGTACCAGTTTGCAATCCCACCAACAATGGAGGAGTGTTCCTCTTTCTCCACATCCTCGCCAGCATCTGCTGTCCCCTGAGTTTTTGATCTTAGCCATTCTCACTGGTGTGAGGTGAAATCTCAGGGTTGTTTTGATTTGCATTTCCCTTATGACTAAAGATGTTGAACATTTCTTTAGGTGTTTCTCAGCCATTCGGCATTCCTCAGCTGTGAATTCTTTGTTTAGCTCTGAACCCCATTTTTTAATAGGGTTATTTGTTTCCTTGCGGTCTAACTTCTTGAGTTCTTTGAATATTTTGGATATAAGGCCTCTATCTGTTGTAGGATTGGTAAAGATCTTTTTCCAATCTGTTGGTTGCCGTTTTGTCCTAACCACAGTGTCCTTTGCCTTACAGAAGCTTTGCAGTTTTATGAGATCCCATTTGTCGATTCTTGATCTTAGAGCGTAAGCCATTGGTGTTTTGTTCAGGAAATTTTTTCCAGTGCCCATGTGTTCCAGATGCTTCCCTAGTTTTTCTTCTATTAGTTTGAGTGTGTCTGGTTTGATGTGGAGGTCCTTGATCCACTTGGACTTAAGCTTTGTACAGGGTGATAAGCATGGATCGATCTGCATTCTTCTACATGTTGACCTCCAGTTGAACCAGCACCATTTGCTGAAAATGCTATCTTTTTTCCATTGGATGGTTTTGGCTCCTTTGTCAAAAATCAAGTGACCATAGGTGTGTGGGTTCATTTCTGGGTCTTCAATTCTATTCCATTGGTCTATCTGTCTGTCTCTGTACCAATACCATGCAGTTTTTATCACTATTGCTCTGTAATTCTGCTTGAGTTCAGGGATAGTGATTCCCCCTGAAGTCCTTTTATTGTTAAGGATAGCTTTAGCTATCCTGGGTTTTTTGTTATTCCAGATGAATTTGCAAATTGTTCTGTCTAACTCTTTGAAGAATTGGATTGGTATTTTGAGGGGGATTGCATTGAATCTGTAGATCACTTTTGGTAAAATGGCCATTTTTACTATATTAATCCTGCCAATCCATGAGCATGGGAGATCTTTCCATCTTCTGAGGTCTTCTTCAATTTCCTTCTTCAGTGTCTTGAAGTTCTTATTGTACAGATCTTTTACTTGCTTTGTTAAAGTCACACCGAGGTACTTTATATTATTTGGGTCTATTATGAAGGGTGTTGTTTCCCTAATTTCTTTCTCGGCTTGTTTCTCTTTTGTATAGAGGAAGGCAACTGATTTATTTGAGTTAATTTTATACCCAGCCACTTTGCTGAAGTTGTTTATCAGCTTTAGTAGTTCTCTGGTGGAACTTTTGGGATCACTTAAATATACTATCATATCATCTGCAAATAGTGATGTTTTGACTTCTTCTTTTCCGATCTGTATCCCCTTGACCTCCTTTTGTTGTCTGATTGCTCTGGCTAGAACTTCAAGAACTATATTGAATAAGTAGGGAGAGAGTGGGCAGCCTTGTCTAGTCCCTGATTTTAGTGGGATTGCTTCAAGTTTCTCTCCATTTAGTTTAATGTTAGCAACTGGTTTGCTGTATATGGCTTTTACTATGTTTAGGTATGGGCCTTGAATTCCTATTCTTTCCAGGACTTTTATCATGAAGGGGTGTTGAATTTTGTCAAATGCTTTCTCAGCATCTAATGAAATGATCATGTGGTTTTGTTCTTTCAGTTTGTTTATATAATGGATCACGTTGATGGTTTTCCATATATTAAACCATCCCTGCATGCCTGGGATGAAGCCTACTTGATCATGGCGGATGACTGTTTTGATGTGCTCTTGGATTCGGTTTGCCAGAATTTTGTTGAGTATTTTTGCGTCGATATTCATAAGGGAAATTGGTCTGAAGTTCTCTTTCTTTGTTGTGTCTTTGTGTGGTTTAGGTATAAGAGTAATTGTGGCTTCGTAGAAGGTATTCGGTAGTGATCCATCTGTTTCAATTTTGTGGAATAGTTTGGATAATATTGGTATGAGGTCTTCTATGAAGGTCTGATAGAATTCTGCACTAAACCCGTCTGGACCTGGGCTCTTTTAGGTTGGGAGACCTTTAATGACTGCTTCTATTTCCTTAGGAGTTATGGGGTTGTTTAACTGGTTTATCTGTTCCTGATTTAACTTTGGTACCTGGTATCTGTCTAGGAAATTGTCCATTTCCTGAAGATTTTCAAGTTTTGTTGAATATAGGTTTTTATAGTAAGATCTGATGATTTTTTGAATTTCCTCTGAATCTGTTGTTATGTCTCCGTTTTCATTTCTGATTTTGTTAATTTGGACGCACTCTCTGTGTCCTCTCATTAGTCTGGCTAAGGGTTTATCTATCTTGTTGATTTTCTCAAAGAACCAAGTTTTGGTTCTGTTGATTCTTTCTATGGTCCTTTTTGTTTCTACTTGGTTGATTTCTGCTCTGAGTTTGATTATTTCCTGCCTTCTACTCCTCCTGGGTGTATTTGCTTCTTTTTGTTCTAGAGCTTTTAGGTGTGCTGTCAAGCTGCTGACATATGCTCTTTCCTGTTTCTTTCTGCAGGCACTCAGCGCTATGAGTTTTCCTCTTAGCACAGCTTTCCTTGTGTCCCATAAGTTTGGGTATGTTGTACCTTCATTTTCATTAAATTCTAAAAAGTTTTTAATTTCTTTCTCTATTTCTTCCTTGACCAGGTTATCATTGAGTAGAGCATTGTTCAATTTCCAAGTATATGTGGGCATTCTTCTTTGATTGTTATTGAAGACCAGTTTTAGGCCGTGGTGGTCCGATAGCACGTATGGGATTATTTCTATCTTTCTGTACCTGTTGAGGCCCGTTTTTTGACCAGTTATATGGTCAATTTTGGAGAAAGTACCATGAGGAGCTGAGAAGGTATATCCTTTTGCTTTAAGATAGAATGTTCTATAAATATCCGTTAAGTCCATTCGGCTCATGACTTCTCTTAGTCTGTCTACATCTCTGTTTAATTTCTGTTTCCATGATCTGTCCATTGATGAGAGTGGGGTGTTGAAATCTCCCACTATTATTGTGTGAGGTGCAATGTGTGTTTTGAGCTTTAGTAAGGTTTCTTTTACATATGTAGGTGCCCTTGTATTTGGGGCATAGATATTTCGGATTGAGAGTTCATCTTGGTGGATTTTTCCTTTGATGAATATGAAGTGTCCTTCCTTATCTTTTTTGATGACTTTTAGTTGAAAATTGATTTTATTTGATATTAGAATGGCTACCCCAGCTTGCTTCTTCTGACCATTTGCTTGGAAAATTGTTTTCCAGCCTTTCATTCTGAGGTAATGTCTTTCTTTGTATCTGAGGTGTGTTTCCTGTAGGCAGCAGAATTCAGGGTCCTCGTTGCGTATCCAGTTTGTTAATCTATGTCTTTTTATTGGGGAGTTGAGGCCATTGATGTTGAGAGATATTAAGGAATAGTGATTATTGCTTCCCGTTATATTCATATTTGGATGTGAGGTTATGTTTGTGTGCTTTCATTCTCTTTTTTTTTGTTGCCAAGACGATTAGTTTCTTGCTTCTTCTAGGGTATAGCTTGCCTCCTTATGTTGCGCATTACCATTTATTATCCTTTGTAGTGCTGGATTTGTAGAAAGATATTGTGTAAATTTGGTTTTGTCATGGAATATCTTGGTTTCTCCATCTATGTTAATTGAGAGTTTTGCAGGATACAGTAACCTGGGCTGGCATTTGTGTTCTCTTAGGGTCTGTATGACATCAGTCCAGGATCTTCTGGCCTTCATAGTTTCTGGCGAGAAGTCTGGTGTGATTCTGATAGGTCTGCCTTTATATGTTACTTGACCTTTTTCCCTTACTGCTTTTAATATTCTTTCTATTTTGTGTGTTTGGTGTTTTGACTATTATGTGACGGGAGGTGTTTCTTTTCTGGTCCAATCTATTTGGAGTTCTGTAGGCTTCTTGTATGCCTATGGGTAACTCTTTTTTTAGGTTAGGGAAGTTTTCTTCTATGATTTTGTTGAAGATATTTACTGGTCCTTTGAGCTGGGAGTCTTAATTCTCTTCTATACCTATTATCCTTAGGTTTGATCTTCTCTTTGAGTCCTGGATTTCCTGTATGTTTTGGACCAGTAGCTTTTTCCGCTTTACATTATCTTTGACAGTTGAGTCAATGATTTCTATGGAATCTTCTGCTCCTGAGATTCTCTCTTCCATCTCTTGTATTCTGTTGGTGAGGCTTGTATCTACAGCTCCTTGTCTCTTCTTTTGGTTTTCTATATCCAGGGTTGTTTCCATGTGTTCTTTCTTGATTGCTTCTATTTCCATTTTTAATTCCTTCAACTGTTTGATTGTGTTTTCCTGGAATTCTTTCAGGGATTTTTGCGATTCTTTCAGGGATTTTTGCGATTCCTCTCTGTAGGCTTCTACTTGTTTATTAATGTTTTCCTGTGTTTCCCTAAGGGAGTTCTTCATGTCTTTCTTGAAGTCCTCCAGCATCATGATCAAATATGATTTTGAAACTAGATCTTGCTTTTCTGGTGTGTTTGGATATTCCATGTTTGTTTTGGTGGGAGAATTGGGCTCCGATGATGCCATGTAGTGTTGGTTTCTGTTGCTTGGGTTCCTGTGCTTGCCTCTCGCGATCAGATTATCTCTAGTGTTACTTTGTTCTGCTATTTCTGACAGCGGCTAGACTGTCCTATAAGCCTGTGTGTCAGGAGTGCTGTAGACCTCTTTTCCTCTCTCTCAGTCAGTTCTGGGGACAGAGTGTTCTGCTTTCGGGCGTGTAGTTTTTCCTCTCTACAGTCCTTCAGCTGTTCCTGTGGGCCTGTGTCTTGAGTTCACCAGGCAGCTTTCTTGCAGCAGAAAAGTTTGTCTTACCTGTGGTCCTGAGGCTCAAGTTCGCTCGTGGGGTGCTGCCCACGGGCTCTCTGCAGCAGCAGCAACCAGGAAGATATGCGCCGCCCCTTCCGGGAGCTTCAGTGCACCAGGGTCCCAGATGGCCTTTGGTGTTTTCCTCTGGCGTCCGAGATGTGTATGCAGAGTGCAGTCTCTTCTGGTTTCCCAGGCGTGTCTGCCTCTCTGAGGGTTTAGCTCTCCCTCCCACGGGATTTGGGTGCAGAGAACTGTTTATCAGGTCTGTTTCCTTCAGGTTCCGGTGGTGTCTCAGGCAGGGGTCCTGCCGCTCCTGGGCCCTCCCCCACGGGAGCCCAGAGGCCTTATACAGTTTCCTCTTGGGCCAGGGATGTGGGCATGGGTGGGCAGTGTTGGTGGTCTCTTCTGCTCTGCAGCCTTAGGAGTGCCCACCTGACCAGGCGGTGAGGTCTCTTTCCCACGGGGTCTGGGAGCAGAGAGCTGCTGCGGGCCAGGCTATTGTTAATTTTTAAATGTTTTGAAAATTTCATATGTTCTAATGACATTTATACTGCTTCTTCTTCTTCCTCTTCCCCTTCAGGTCTTTTTACATAGCTTTATTCACTTTCCAATTCATGATATCTATCTATCTATCTATCTATCTATCTATCTATCTATCTATCTATCTGTTTACATGTTTGTAGTGCTGAGTACATTCAGTGTTGCTTGTGTATCAGTGACATCATTCCTGGAGAGGAGTGGTTCACCCTCTGTCAGCAGCTACTGATTTTCTATATGTTTTTATTTATGTCTTAGACTTGAGGAAATTTTCCCATTCACATAGGTGTGCTATCTGATTTACTTTGGGTAACCACATTGTTGAGATTTCATGGATGTAGTATACCTGTCATGTTTCAAACACACAATTTGATGGTTCTCTTGGTTTTTCAATCATTCTACCCCTTTTTCTGAGCTTACTTATCTGTAGGGGTTGCATTGATGACTTATCAATTGAGAACTTTATTATAACATTTATCCTCTGTACTTTGATAAGCTGGGGATCTCTACAGTATCCTTTCTCTTTTATGAGAACCAACTTTTGTATGTGTGGAGAGAGCTACACCACATATCAGTGAATATAAGAAAAGTCTTTACAATAGTTTTTAAACTGTATTGATTAGGAGACTGCAGCGTACCCCCTCCCCACAGTTCATAACTTCTGCAGACCTAAATAGTTGGCTGTGTGCAGTAAAATCAAGAATTTCCAACTGTTGTGTGACCATATGTTTAATTAGAAATGTATTATTTTCCATCGAGATGTAAATGCATCATTGAGGATAAATTACCTGACTTTTATTTGCTGCTGGTAGGTGTTGAAGTTGGGTCGGACTTTTCATTAGCTTTATCCTTTGGTAACTCACACAGCATAACACAGTACTATCAGGGCTAGCTTTGGGGAAATAAATTTACAGGTCTGTTCTTTATGAATTCCTCCCAATCCATTGTTGGAACTGTATGGTATTTTCAACTGAACTGTCTTTGAATTTTAGGATGTAGCCAGTGGCAATAGTAACATATTATGTAGTCATGAAAGTTTCCTACAAGACATTTAAATATCTATATATAAAACTTCTTAAAATATTTTTGAAGGAAAACTTTCAAACTCCTTCTAAAATGCTAGTATTTTCTAGTATGAAAGCCAGGAAACCATAAAACAATAAAAGAGAATTATAGGATGATATTCCCCAATAAAGATGCAAATATTCACACTAAAATACTTGGAAAAAATAGGTGTATTTCAAAAGATGTCATCATGGTCCAGTTGGTTTTACTCCAGAAATGCAGTGTTCATTAATTATATGTATTGATAAATAAATAAAATAAATGGACTCAAAATTAAAATTATGTGAAAATCCCTTTAACATTCTTTCAAAATAAAATTCCCAAAGAGAACACAGATAAAGGAAATATACCTCAACATAATAAATATAACAAAATACAGACAGCATAATTCTAAATAAAGAAAAACATAAAATGTTCCATTGAAATTGGGAATGAACAGGAATTTCCACAAAACTCACTACTTTTTAAAAGAGTATCTGAAGCTCTAGCTAGAACAATCAGCCACTGATAGGAAAAGAGGTCAAATTATCGTTGTATTATTCCTAAGAGATTCCAAAAGTGGCATAAGTAAACTTCTAGAAATGAACAATATATTCAACAAAATGAAGACACACTAAATCAACTTATACAAATAAGTTGACTTCTTATATACAATATAGTGGTTTGGAAAAAAAAATGACCACAAAGCCTCACAGGCACTGGAGTTATTCGGAGGTGGTGTATAGATTAGAGTAGGTATAGATTTTGTGAAGAAAGTGCTTTACTAGGGGTTGGGCTTTGAGGTCTCAACTGCTTAAACCAGGTCTAGTGGGACATTCACTTTCAACTTCCTGCTGATGCAGAGGTAAAATTCTCAACTCCTTCTCCAGCATACTATCTGCCATACTATCTGGATTTGCCAAAATATTAGAGATTCCAAAGCCATGGGATACCTGCTAAGGAGAGCTGCTAACAAAGTGGAACCAACCTAAGTGACAGAAATGTTCTGCTGTTAACAGTGCAGAAAGGAATTGGAGATCTAACATCAGACATAAAGGTACAGTGTTTTGAGTTTGCCCTGCTGGTCTTTGGTCTTGCTTTGATTGTATCTCCTCATTCTGCTCCCTTTCCTCCTATTTTGTATATAATGCATATCATGTGCCATTGTCTTCAGGAAATATATGATGTGCTTTTCTCATTGTGATTTTATAATGGATTACAGTTAAGAGATTGCATGAGTATAAGAAGAGCCTTTGAACTTTGGAGTCTCAAAAAGGATTGAGACTGTTATAGACAATGGAAAATTTTAAAGTTGGATTAAGAACATTTTGCATTATGATATGACTACAAGTCTCTGGGGACCAACGTGAAACATAGTGGTTTGAAAGAAGATGGCCCTCAAATCCCCATCGGGAATGACACTCTTAGGATGTGTGGGCTTCTTCCAGTAAGTGTGGCTTTGTTAGAGGAAGTATATCACTAGGTGCTGTGCTTTGAGATCTTTACACAGCAATAAAACCTTAAGTAGGACATGAGAAATAAAATGCTGAGAAAGAGACAAATTATTATCATCAACATCAATCCCTGATATAAACATACATAAGAGTAGCTAAGGATATAAAATATATTACAAAAGACAACGAGCAAATAAAAACATATGATAATTATCAAATATCATAAGATCCTAGGAGACAGAAATACTTGCTATTTTCCTGTATCAGTAGATGTCATATTGTAAAAATGACTAACTTCACAAAAAATTTTCTAGATTCAATTCAAGCCCACTCAAACATTCCATGAAAATACTCACAGAAATAGAAAAAAGTTCTCCTGACTTAATTTTGGAAGAAAACAAAACAAAACAAAGGAAAACAACAACAACAAAAAACTCCAGATGTCTCAAATAATCCCAAGTGAAAACTACAACAACAACAACAACAACATCAACAACAACAACATCAACAGCATCAACAACAACAACAACAACAACATCAACATCAACAACAACAACATCAACAACATCAACAACAACAACAACAACAACATCAACAACAACAACAAAACTTTGCTTAAGTGCTTACCACTATTACGATAAATACATTATGATTCTGGCCAAAAATAAAAACATGTAGATCAATAAAACAAAAGAACCAAATCTGAGAATAGTAACCACTGCCATTTGATATTTGACAAAGATTTCAAAACTACACACTTAAGGACAACATCTACGATAAATAAAACTAGAAAAACTATATATCCACATGAAAAACCATAATTGGAATCATAAATATCTCCCTCTAATAAAATCATCAACATGTGAACCAAATACCTTAAAGAGAGTTGTTTGTTCTTATTTGTGGTGTGTGTGTGTGTGTGTGTGTGTGTGTGTGTGTGTGTGTATGTATTGAGGATATATATTGTGGCTCTTTCTGCATGTTATAAATTTTTCCTTCTGTGTGTCTCTGAGGGTCAGAGGACAGCTTTGCAGCATTAATACTTTCCATTTTATATGAATTATGAGAATATTATTTTATCAGGTTTGTAATTTGGACAGCTAATTCTTGTATCTTCTAATCCATCTTGCTAACTCACTCAAAGTTCTGAAGATCATGGATCCAATTTTCCCCAAAATATGTTCATTAACCTATTTTGTAATACTTTATAATGATTATAGTAATGTTATATTTTGAGGTAATGAAATCCCTAGTGATATTTTGTCTCTCTCACAGCATTTTTCCCTGAGGAACATAATATACAAGTGATATGTTACTAGTGAGCTTATAACCTGGATCACTTGGCTAAAGTGTTCTAAGCTTTTAAGTGTAACTTTTTTCAGGTACAAGTATTTGATGTTCATGTTTATGTTAAATAAATGTTTAAAATAAAACATTTCATATATTACAATGGGTAACATATAGTTCAGTGATTTCAGGAGCATTTTGGCCAAATTACGAATGAAAATTTCAAATGATAGTTCTCTACTGATAATGTATTTTTATATGATAATACAAATATTAAAGTGGTAAAAACTTAAATCATACATTTTTTACATTGTACTTATAATGCTCACATTTGAATATATTTCAGTGAGTACAAGAAAATAGAATTAATAATTCATTAGCATTATGAATGTCCTTTAACAACTACTATGATAACTACAAACTAAAGAATAAAGACTTAATTGTGATTAATCCTGGAGCAAGAATCTATTATGACAGAATACACAGGGCACTAGGCAGGTAATCCATGGAATAAGAGCATGAGGCTAACTTGTCATATAGTATCATCAGTTTGGATGTTGATAGAGTACAGAAAGGAGGAGCAGGATGTAAAGTCTCAAATCTCACAACAAGTGACATACTTACTTCCATGAGATGCCATCTCATAAATGTTCTATAGCTTTTCCCAACAGTGTCACCTTAGAGGATCACATATATACCAGGTGACGTATCTTCAATTAGCTGAAGAACTATCTTAAGTGTAATTCATCATCTTGAAAACCTGTGGTTTCTAATTTTTCTATTGGCAGCAAGATTGAATTATAATCATGACTATGACTTGTATTACTAGGTTATTATTGTATATCAAGGTTTACATGTTAAAATCAGGCAAATTCTCACTCACCACAGATGGAGAAACCAAGATATCCCATAACACATCCAAATTTAAACAATATATTTCTACGAAGCCAGCCCCACAGAGGACAACTAAGTTTTATTCTAGGACTGAATAGCATTCTTGCAAACTGAATCCAAGAATACACAAAACCATCGCTCACCTGATCATGCAGGCTTCATTCCAGGGATGCAAGGTTGGTTCAATATACAAAAACCCGTTTGTGTAATCCACTATATAAACAAACTCAAGAAAAAAAAATCACATGATCATCCCCACATTTATTATAAAATTCATCTCATAGACTAAATTTGAGAATTTGGAGTTTACTGATATGCTTTGTAATTCAAGAGTTTTACTGAATTTTTTACATCAATATTCATCAGCAAAACTGGTCTGAAGTTCCCTTTTTTCATTGCGTCCTTGTATGGTTTAGGTATCAGAGTAATTGTGACTTCATAGAGTGAATTAGGTAGCGTTTCTTCTGTTTCTGCTGATATGAGGCCCCCAGCACATATACAGCAGAGGACTGCTGGGTCTAGACTCAGTCAGAGAAGATCCACCTAGTCCACAAGAGACTGGAGGGTCAGGTCGTGGGGAGGTCTGGTGGGGTGAGGGGTGCAGGGGTGGGGACATTCTTATGGAAACTGGGGGTTGTGGAGGTATGGGATGTGAAACAGTCAGAGGGTGGAACAAGAAGAGGTTAAAATCTGGAGTATAAAAATATATTAAATTAACAAAAAGAAATGTGGAATAATTCAGGTGATACTTGAGTTAGGAAAGAGTTAACTGGAAAATAACTGAAAATAACTCATAACCAATATTCTGTAAAAGTATAAATCATTTCATTTAAAATTACATATTTTGATGCCTCTATGCACCACTTAGCTAGTGGTATTACAGATTGACATGGTGCGTGATGAATCATGCTAAGGAAACTGTAATTTTTTTCCTATTTCTAAATTTGTACTGGGATTTATGTGCTCAAGCTTAACTTTTACGTCTGATAATTTTGTTCTGTGCAATAGAGTGGATAATTGAGGCAAATGGCTGATTAGTGCCATCTCAGAGAACATGTTTAAGCTGTTTTGCAAGGTGCATTGGATTAATCTTATAATTTTGAATTTAAATAATGTTAATAATAATTAACATTATATATATTATAAAAATTTTTATTGTAAGCAATTAAGCCATTTTCAAGACTTAAAAATCTTTTCATATTCTAATACTTAATAATTAAATTTAACTTAATTTAAAATTAACTTTTGAACATTTATTACAGCACTATAATCTTGTGAAGTACGATGCTAGAATATTATGTTTGTAAAGCTAAAGATTAAAGTTAATATTATTTCATTAAAGTCTACCAGTGAATTTTTGTGTTAGAATTTTCTCTTTTAATTTATAGCCTGAAGTAATGTAGTCATAGCCATATCATAATACACATTTAGGAAATGCTGTTAAAAATATTATTATAATGTAATTACACCTTTAATGACTGTCATACTTGGCATAATAAAATATTAGAATCCATTGTGCATAATATATAAATATACATATTGTAGTACATGAGATACTTTTTAAAACACTGCCATGTTTTCTTGTTTAATTAGATGTTCAAAATGTTTTGACAATTTATTAAAATGTAATTTTATCTCATTTAATAATATGACTTTTGAATATTTCCTTTTTTTTAATAGCTACCATATTCAGGGGCAGGTATATGCTAGACTATCACTTTACCAGAGTGCCGTATCGGGTCTCTCACTTTAACATAATTAGTTACATTCTTGTAGGCAACTAAACAATTTTTAATAAGTTTTGTAGTTATAAGATTTTTAAATTATTCAAATGCTGATAATTAACTGAAAAATGACAACAGTGTAATCAATATTATTTAGATCTTTCATTTTACACATCCAGGGAGCAGCTAAGCATACCAACTAAGCATGTTATCTTCCCTTAGAGTTCATTTTCCCTCTCATAATATTTATAAAGATAAAAAATACAAAAATATATTGAAAAGCTAACTTTTGTCTCTGATGTTTAAGGAAGTCATCACAGCAGAACAATTTACAATTTAATTTTCATCACTTATTTAATGCATGGTGCTTAGGATGAAAGCCTTACTAATAA
Source organism: Rattus norvegicus (assembly GCF_021556685.1). Lineage (NCBI taxonomy): Eukaryota > Metazoa > Chordata > Mammalia > Rodentia > Muridae > Rattus > Rattus norvegicus. The sequence goes on from NC_141548.1 coordinate 70,365,964, forward strand.
TATCACATATCACAGTTCAAGACTAGGCAGTTTAGTGTGTGGTATCAGTTAAATATCTTAACTATGTATGTATGTATGTATGTATGTATGTATGTATATATATATCATATACACACATACATATATGCTATAGTTTTCTTGTTTAATGAGTAAAAGTTAAGGTAAACCTGCACCTCAATGTTTGTGGATTGGCTTGAGAGTCGAGTTAATTAATGATTCAGGAAGAACTGGAGAAGCAGGGCATGGGAAGAAGTGACAGAGCGCACTGCTATAAAGAATGGGTGATTTGGGAATGAAAATGCATTACTGTCTTAACCTACATTTCAAACTGATATGGTGAGATCATATGTTAGGAATCATACTGATAACTGAGGAGATGAAAACCAAGTAGAGAAAATGCCCATGAAGACAGTATAGGGAAGATGTAGTTTGTTACACCTAGAAAACCATCCTGTGTTCAGGATTACTCACTTGATTTGTATTTCAAGTTTACTTAAGTATTTGCCATTTTGTATTTATTGTCTTTATTTTAAAATTTTGTCATAGCTTATTAATAAATATATAATGAAATTTACTTAGAAAATAAATAGAATAATGATTTTTATAATTAAATAACAATAAACACAGATAAGTCTCAGTATTCCCAAGATTTTTGTACTGATTTTGGATATTAGGATATTTATACAGTTTTGAATAAATACATTTTGATAAAATGGTTTTGTATTGCTATCCTGAAACATAAATTTAGAAAATCAATGAATTAATATTCAAGCACTTTCCTTTTTTCTTTTTTTTTTTATTAACTTGAGTATTTCTTATATACATTTCGAGTGTTATTCCCTTTCCCGGTTTCCGGGCAAACATCCCCCTCCCCCCTCCCCTTCCTTATGGGTGTCCCCCTCCCCATCCTCCCCCCATTACCACCCTCCCCCCAACAGTCTAGTTCACTGGGGGTTCAGTCTTAGCAGGACCCAGGGCTTCCCCCTCCACTGGTGCTCTTACTAGGATATTCATTGCTACCTATGGGGTCAGAGTCTATGGTCAGTCCATGTATAGTCTTTAGGTAGTGGCTTAGTCCCTGGAAGCTCTGGTTGCTTGACATTGTTGTACATATGGTGTCTCGAGCCCCTTCAAGCTCTTCCAGTTCTTTCTCTGATTCCTTCAACGGGGGACCTATTCTCAGTTCAGTGGTTTGCTGCTGGCATTCGCCTCTGTATTTGCTGTATTCTGGCTGTGTCTCTCAGGAGCGATCTACATCCGGCTCCTGTCGGTCTGCACTTCTTTGCTTCATCCATCTTGTCTAATTGGGTGGCTGTATATGTATGGGCCACATGTGGGGCAGGCTCTGAATGGGTGTTCCTTCAGTCTCTGTTTTAATCTTTGCCTCTCCCTTCCCTGCCAAGGGTATTCTTTTTCCTCATTTAAAGAAGGAGTGAAGCATTCACATTTTGATCATCCGTCTTGAGTTTCGTTTGTTCTAGGGAAATAGGGTAATTCAAGCATTTGGTCTAATAGCCACTTATCAATGAGTGCATACCATGTATGTCTTTCTGTGATTGGGTTAGCTCACTCAGGATGATATTTTCCAGTTCCAACCATTTGCCTACGAATTTCATAAAGTCGTTGTTTTTGATAGCTGAGTAATATTCCATTGTGTAGATGTACCACATTTTCTGTATCCATTCCTCTGTTGAAGGGCATCTGGGTTCTTTCCAGTTTCTGGCTATTATAAATAAGGCTGCGATGAACATAGTGGAGCACGTGTCTCTTTTATATGTTGAGGCATCTTTTGGGTATATGCCCAAGAGAGGTATAGCTGGATCCTCCGGCAGTTCAATGTCCAATTTTCTGAGGAACCTCCAGACTGATTTCCAGAATGGTTTTACCAGTCTGCAATCCCACCAACAATGGAGGAGTGTTCCTCTTTCTCCGCATCCTCGCCAGCATCTGCTGTCACCTGAGTTTTTGATCTTAGCCATTCTCACTGGTGTGAGGTGAAATCTCAGGGTTGTTTTGATTTGCATTTCCCTTATGACTAAAGATGTTGAACATTTCTTTAGGTGTTTCACAGCCATTCGGCATTCCTCAGCTGTGAATTCTTTGTTTAGCTCTGAACCCCATTTTTTAATAGGGTTATTTGTTTCCCTGCGGTCTAACTTCTTGAGTTCTTTGTATATTTTGGATTCTAATTATCTATGACTTATTAGACTATGTGATTTAAAAAAATCTTATCTGAAAATAAACAACACATAGATATCTTAGTATTTTATGAATCTATACTCATTCACTGTGAATGTATACCCCAATGAAAAGGTCTTGAGAATGTATATAGACCAAGATAAATATAAGTACTTATATAAATACACACACACACACACACACACACACATATATATATATATACATACACACATATATATATGGGAATGGGCAGATTTAGATATGGATGCAAGTATAGACTAGTAACACGTACACCGAGGGTTGGTCTAGTTCATTTCTTTGTGCAGATATTTTTAAAGGTAAGTTGATTATATTTGTGTGTGTGTGTGTGTGTGTGTGTGTGTGTGTGTGTGTGTGTGTGTGTTTCAGAGTTTATCTGGACATATTTATTGGTTAGCTCCAGTTTTAAGTTACTATGTAACTATATATCTTATCTCTTTTCTTAACAATTTAAACACAAATGTAACAACCAGGAGTCTTATTTTTATATACCAGGTGATAAATCACTATGACCTTGGGAGTTTAAACCAACATTTTGTAAACAAATGATAGGTAAAAGAAAATATCAAAACAGATATAAAATGGTGCTGGCTACGAAAAGAATGCAATGCTGAAATTTAAAGTAATTATACATGAGGTTTTGTGAGAGTTAAATGTAGCAAATCAGTTGGGAATTTGTGCTCTTTAGGGGGAAAAGAGGAAACTCAGCTGGGTAAGCATCATCTTCACAAGTTAATTGAAGCAAAAGTAGAGCATTAAAATGAACAAAAGGAAATAGAAGGCAGTTGTTGTAAAAGGCAGTATCTGAGGCCAGATTGTCTACATACGAATCTATTTCTCTTTTTATGAGGGTTTTGACCTTGAGCATGAAACTTAAGCTCTTGATTTTTCTCATGTATAATGCATGGTTGGTAGAAATAGGACCTGGAAATAGAACCTGGCTTACAGAGCTGTGGTAAACCTGAACGAGAACGTGTACAAATGATAATGTCAGGACCTGGCTCGGTCTTTTGTGGTTAAGTTTCTGCTATTAGAAACACACTAGTTACGTAGAGGTAAAGAGCACTTCATATATATCCACTATGATTAAATTATAAATGTTTGAGGAGATAGAAATAAGTAGCCTGATATACCTTACACTACAGGGGCAGGTAGGAAACATTTAGAATCTCTTAAGTGTCTGTTTTGGTGTCTGTGTTCCGTCTCATTTAATTGAAATCAGAAAATATATTTTAGAGTAAAATGTCTCGTGCCATCTCCTGGGCTCTTTTCCTTCTGTTGGCTCTGCCCCCTTGAATGTGATAGTATTTGCTTTATCTTACTGTATTTTATTTTTTTCTCTTAAAAATCTGTTCTTTTCCAATAAAATATAAAAAATGTGAGTATAACCAGATTTCTGGTGGTGTGATAATTGTGGCGATGCAGGAACAAGGAGTTGAGGGTCAAAAATATTATCAGGATATGTTGTACAAGAAAATAGCCTTTCCCCCCCATAAATGAAGAAAGATGGGCTAAAGAATAAGTTGAGCTTCTCTGCAGGTGGCAAATATTCTGTTAAACATCATGCGATAAATCCATTAATAGGTCAAGGAATTCTGTGAGCTACAGAGGGCTTAAATTATTTATAAGTCTAATCTTGAGTAAACAATAGACCTTGAAGCTGTATTTTAAAGTAAACGAAACCAATCAAACTAAAACAAAAGAACAACCAAAGTGACACTTTTGCCTTAGATTGTATAAGATATTGATTTGGGAGCAACTGAAACAGAGTACCAAACTTGTATCCTATATACGGGGCCCTCAGCAATTACCTCAAATAATATTCTTCAACTTTTAGCAGCTCTGTATTGTTATCTGCCAGGTAGTAAATGTTAATGAAAGGAAGAAAGGGCGTGCACAAGGCCTGTTGTTCCTGTCTTCCTTTCATTTTCATTCACCTCCTATATCCAATTGTGTTCTGTTACTTCTGCATTTTAATATATAGACTGTTTAAATCTGTGGAAATAGGGAGATAGATCAATGGATAAAGTGTTTACCAGGTATGTGGGAGAAGACCTGAGTCTTGATTCCCCAGAACCAAAAATAAATAAAAGGTGTGTGTGTGTGTGTGTGTGTGTGTGTGTGTGTGTTAATCTACCTGTAATCTTAACCACAGCACATAGGTAGCTAAGAAAAACAATCCGTGTAGTAAACTGGTTTTTTAATAAGTAAAAATACAAACTATCTTGCCTCAATACATAAGACATACTGATTGAGGAAGAAATCTGACAACTCTATGCCCTCCCCCAGATACATGAACAGATATGCACAGACACAGATTGAATAACACACATGTGAACATGTGAACCTGCATGCATGTGTGCATGCACACCAGACAAGTATTTATGCAAAACAATTTGAATGGCACCTAACAAAAGAGAATCAAAAGCGACCTCTAGATTGCATGTATATGTTCCCTTTCATGTATGAGGTACCTGCCTCACATAAAGGCACCCAAATACATAATCTTCATATCATTTTCCATTATGTCACTCACACACAGTTATGCATTAACAATAGTGCTACAGTAGCCTTTAAATTCTGCTGGCTTATAGAATTGTTTCCATTTAACCCCCTAAAGTAGAAATGGGGTGTGTTTATTTTCTTGGATTCTCTCTCTCTCTGTCTGTCTCTCTGTCTCTCTCTGTCTGTCTCTCTGTCTCTCTCTGTCTGTCTCTCTGTCTCTCTCTGTCTCTCTCTCTGTCTCTGTCTCTCTCTCTCCCCTCTTGTTTGGTTCTCTCCTTTTGAATGTGTTTCTTATACCTTTTTATTATTTAAAAATGCCCCCTTCCTGGTTCTCCTTCCACAAGATCTGCACCCCATCTTCCTTCACCTTTGCTTCTAAGAGGGTGCTCCCCTACCTACCCATATGCAGAAAATTTCTTATCTGATTTGAAGCATATGGTATTGTCTATATTAACATTTTCCAAATAATTATCTTTCGACCGTAGCCTTGCTGTCTTTTCAGTGTATTTCCACTTGTTCCCTGACACCATAACCTCTTCCCTCAAGGACCTGTGGTGACAGACACTGCATGTTGACATTCCTTTCTCATATTTCTGATGTCAGGCAATTTCTTATAATTCAGAACTTATTCAGAGCTATATTTTTATTTTATCATTCTACGCTGGTGTGTGTGTGTGTGTAACCTCTTGCAGATTCTTGTGGAAATCTTTCATAGAAATTCTGTGCAATTTTAATTTGCCAGGTCCTTATACTTTGCTTGAGTTTTGTGGTAATCACTCTATATAATACATGCTTCAGTGTGGCAGGGGTATTTGGCCACTTTTTATTGTATTTGCTGAACATCCAATCATGTATTTTTAGTGTACGCCAGTCAAGGACAATGACCAGGTGAAACTTGTTTGAAAGGTAAAAATTGAGTCTGTATCGATGAAACACACATCTTGTTTTACCTGAGCTGACTTTACAATTAGAGGGAGTTTTCATCTATAATTTACAATATTCATAATTCTGTATTTAATTTCAAGATCATGAACACACAGCATGGCAAATGAAATGGTAGCAATAGCTGGCCCAGCTGTGACACAAAGGACCTCACTTTTCCTAAAAGGCGTGTGAAAATATTGGATGCTGAAAAGGCACTCCCAATACTGAGTAAGCATCAAGTGGGGTTGTGGGAGGAGAAGAGGCATGGGAAGGTAAGAGGTATATACAGACTAACAACTCTCTTGAGAACATGTATTCTCATGTATGTTAAACATGAGCTTTCTGACCTCACAATCTTCCTTTCCTTGCGGCTATCGGAAGCTATTATGAAAGATCTGTAACATACAATTGCCAAAGTGCCACACCCCTTTAAGTCTGGAGATGATTTTGTGTTGTGAAATCGTTAGGTCTTTCTTTGTTTACAATGATCATGACATGGCTATTGAATGGACTCTGACATACTGTGAAAAATATCTCTGTAGCATATGGAAGCCAAGGCGAAGACTGAATACCTGACAAAAAAGCAATGTGGCTTTTCCTTAAGTACCCATTAATAAATACAACTTAATTTCTATTATCACTTTGTGATAAAATAGCTGAAAATGAGCCAAAATAGGATTTAACTAGTAGATAATTTGAAACTATCAGAGACAAACAGTCAACGTTTGTTCAGAATCTTTCCTTTTACTGTAGATGTTCAGACAAATGTGTTAGTTCTTTGGCGGTTAGCACGAATGTAGACTATATATCATAGGAATTATCTAAATTGTTGATACCTGGAAAGCACTGAAATTGCTCAAAACAGAAATAAGTTTGTCTTTCAGCTTCTGAGTGGTGTTTCTTTCCTGTGTAATGTGAACATCATTAAAAAAAACTGCAATACAAACAAATAGTTTATTGCTCTTCACTTATTAGGACGGCATTAAACACAGAGACTGCACCACAGTATTTTTGGTCTTCTATATTATCCTTTTCATTAGAATTTTCACCCATAAAATTTATCTCCACATAAAACGAGATTATAGTGATTTGTCAAAATGAGTGTGTGGTGGTTTGAGTGACAATGGAACCTGCACACATTCGAATTGGTCCCCAGTTGGTAGAACTGCTTAAAAAGGATCAGGAGGTTATGGTGTGTCGCTGGGTGAGGGTTTTGTTGTTTAAAAAGCCTATATCATTTCTAGTTGTTTCCTTTTCCTTGGGGTTGAATCTCAGAATATGGGATGTCAGTTACTGTTCTAGTGACAAGACTGACTGGCTACCATGATAGAAATGAACTCTACTCTTTGAGAATGTAAGCCACAATGAAGCCTTTGTCCTATAAAATGATGTCTTCTTACAGCAGTAGAAAAGTGACTAAGGGAGGAGCTTAAACCAATCATTTATCTTCTTCACTTTTCATTACTTCTAAATTTGTAATTAATTCACCCACCAAGAGATAAATTATTAAAATCAATAAATTGAAGAAAAAATGATTTACCAGAACATTACAATACAGTCGTATGCTCTTTAAATATGCATTCTTTGGATTATAACGTTGTACGTAGCAAATCAAATGCTTACAATTTCCTCATAGGTGTTTGATTGTCTGGTAACCTTGAAATTGGAAACATAGATGAGGGTGATAAGAGATAATCATAATTAAGAAACGTACTCTCTAGAATCATTCATTCAGGTTCCCATCTCAGCTGCAGAGAGGACAGGTTTTTTAATGGATAATATCAAACCTAAAATCACAGTACTTAAAGTCTTTCATCATCAGGATTACAAAAGCAAATTAGGAGTGAGATTCTGGAAATTTTATGACTTTAGCTGTCTCCTTTTACTTACTTTCTGATAAAACCAAGTGTATTAAGTGCTACATTAGGGTTAACAACAAAATACAGTAGAATGAGTGTATGATGATCTTACTTTATGCCCCCCCATGGTTTTAGCAGGAGCTTGCTGGAATGACAATAAAAGTGATGCATGAACAATAATCATTATTCTGTACTTATTGATTCAAAATCCATATAGTTCATATAGAATAGAATTCACAATATATAATCATTACTAGACCTCAAAGATGCCAATTAAGTTCAAATTCAAATGTTCAGCACTGATTGTATAAATTATCAAGTTATTTTAGACATTTATAAATACATATATATTAAGCAATCCTATATATTTAAAAACGCATCTGTTAAAATGAAGGCAGGAAAGTTTAATCCTGAGCTCATACATGAGACTTTATGATCTCAATGTACTCAAACATGAATAATTGTATCCAAGTGTCAAAATTGCTATTATATTATGGGAAAATCATACAATTTAAATTTTCTGAAACTGAGACCAAAAGAAAATTAGCCAACTTACAATGCTATTCTTCAAAGGTGATGATGTTCCAATCAATTAAGATTTTCTAAGCATTTACTCAACACCAGGTAGTTTTAAAGAATTAGAGAAAGAACAATGAGAGTAACATTTGTGTGACTTTATGGTGTTTAGACAAAGAGCAAGATTGAAATCTTTAGGCCCCTATAGCAAAGCACAATAAACTGTGTGCTTAATTAAAGAATTAACTATCATTGTTCTCCATGTAGGACTGTAATGGGGTTTAGCAGTTATCTTTTTGGGTACTGGCTCTATCATGGTTCACAGAACACTTTGCTCTTCTTACCTTCTCATATGGCCAAGGAACAAAATCCTTTTCTAAAGATGGGACAAAGGCCATCATGGGACTTCCTCTTAGTAAGTCCATTTAAACTTAGTGCTTCCTCGGGACTCCAGATATGAATACTATATTATTGAGTATTAGTTTCAACATGCGGGGCTCACAGGCACATATGCGAACCATTCACTACTGAAAGAAGAAAACACTAATAACAGGGTTGAGGGAAATGAATTAGAGAAAAACAAAGAAACTATAGGAAAAAACAAATAAGTCTTAAAATAGTATGCTTCAGGAAAATATCCACTTACAAATGTTAGAGACATGGCTGCCGAAATGTGGATTTAAAATACAGTTAAATGGTATATAAAATAAACAAGGGTCAAAAGACACTCCTATTCACAGAGACAGCTATTTTTTTCAGCCCTCACACTTTTTCTTGATTTTTAGAGATAGCTAAGAGGATATTTTAAATTTTAATTTTAGATTTATTTTTTTTCTTATATGTATATCTGTGTATCACATTCAGAGTCAAAACAAAAAAAAAGGAAGAAAGAAAAAAGAGAAAAGAATAGAAAAGGCATTAGATGACCTGGAACCAAAGTTATATATGGTTGTACGCCACCAATAAGTTCTGTGAATTGAGTCTTAGACTTTTGAAAAGAACCCAGGGCTGGAGAGATGGCTCAGTGGTTAAGAGTACTGATTGCTCTTCCAGAGGTCCTAAGTTCAATTCTAAGCAACCACATGGTGACTTAAGACCATCTGGAATGAGATCTGATACCTTCTTCTGGTGTATCTGAGGATAGCTACAGTGTACTCGTAAACATAAAACAAATAAATAATTCTTAGAAAAAAAAGCCAGCTCTGTGAATTGTTGAGCGAGATTCCTTGACTCTTGAGAACATTTTTAACTTTATTTTAATTAAAGCTTATATTTTAAAACTTTAGGTCTTACATCATTTAAATTACAATTTTTTCTTAGAGATTAATTCTTACTGATTTATACCAAATGATAGAATATGGTAAATAAAGAAAAGGAGGGAAATTGAGAGGAGATGAGGGGGATAAAAAAGGTGGTCAAAATATAATGCCTGAATACTTTCAATAAATGTTATGTGTCAATATGATAACGTAGACTTCGTATTTACTATATATAATGATATGAAATCAAATCACTATTAATTGAAGGGAAGAAATTTAAAATATACAAAGTTAAAATTCATTTAAACTTGATTGGAATAAAAATAGTCCTTTAGTGTTGTTTTATTGTAAAGTAGTAATATTGGACACATGTCATAGAAATAGAAGGTTGCAATAGTATTAATATGATTCCCCAAATCCATGTGTTGGAAACCTAAGCCATTGGGAAATAGCACTAAAACTTTTTTTAATTTTTACTTTTCACTCAAATTAATTTTTCTCTCTTTTTTAAAAAATTGATTTAAGTTTTTTCTTTTACAGTCTAGATTTTATCCCCCTCCTGGTCCACCTTCTGATTGTTCCATATCCCATACCTACTACGCTGCCTCCTTCCTGTCTCCCCAAGGATGTCCCTACAACCCACCCCACACTCTGTCAGACTTACCCACTTCCTGGGGCCTCCAGTCTCAAGAGGATTAGGTGCATCTCCTCTGACTGAGTCCAGACTCAGCAGTCCTCTGCTGTATATGTGTTGGGGACCTCATATCAGCTGCTGTACACTGCCTGGTTGCTGGTCCAGTGTATGAGAGATCTCAGGATCCAGGTTAATTGAGACTGCTGGTCCTCCTACAGTGTTGTCCTTCCCCTCAGCTTCTTCCACCTTTTCCCTAATTCAACCCCAGGGGTCAGCAGCTTCTGTCCAGTGGTTGGGTATAAATATCTGCATCTGACTCTTTCAGCTGCTTGTTGGGTCTTTCAGAGGGCAGTCATGATCGGTTCCCTGTTTGTAATCACCCCATAGCATCAGTAGTAGTGTCAGGCACTGGGGCCTCCCTCTGAGCTGGATCCCACTTTGAGCCTTTCTCTGGACCTTCTTTTCCTCAGGCTCTCATAAGGAAAGTTATATTCCTAGTGTTTTCAATGAATAGAACAATCGTAATATCTGAAACCAAATCACTTTGTACGTAGAGTCAAAAAGGCAAAGTATCTAAGTTCACCATCTACATAATCAGATTTAGGCCATCTTGGGTCCTGTGAGCTCTTTGATCTTTTTTTTTTCTGTTTTTTTCCCTCTTTTGTCGGTTATTTTATTTGTTTACATTTCAAATGTTGTTCCCCTTCCCAGTTTCCCCCTATCTCTTCCTCCTCCCCCTGCCTCTATCAGGGCGCTACACCCACCCACCCACTCCCACATCACTGCCCTAACACGCCCCAATGCTGGAGCCTCACCAGAACCAAGGGCCTCCCCTTCCACTGATGCCAGATAGGGCCATCCTCTGCTACAAATGCAGTTGGAGCCATGGGGTCCCTCTGTGTATATTCTTTTGTTGGTGATTTAGTACCTGGGGGCTCTGGTTATGTTATTCTTCTTATTCTTCCAGATGGGGTTGCAATCCCTTTCAGTTCCTAAGTCTTTCCCCTAACCCTTCCCTTGGGGTTCAGCTCAGTTTTTCTTTTCAATCTCTCTACTCCTCTGCTGTTTCCATTTTCCTTTTACCATTACCATCCTGTCTTAGGATGATGTAGCAATAAATCTTTAAAATAATGAGTCCTCAATATTGGGCTTTTGGTTCCTAAAACCTCAAAAAAATGTAATTGTGCTAATTATCTGTTAGTTAAAATATGGAGTCATAGTTCCACAAAATTGAGATTTTGAGGTTTTGATTATATTATTTTATTATATATGCATATATGATACAATGTGTAATATAATAAATATGAATATTATATACTCATATCTCGAAACTTTTATGATCAGGTGTATGCATTTGTCATCTGCTCTTCTGTTTTATAATCTAGGTGATAAAATGCATTATGATAATCTGACGTTTCATTTAGTATTAACCCTAAACTTCATAAACTGAAAAGGAAATAATACTGTTATGGAAATAGGATGCCAACTTTAATAAATAAATCTAATATACTTTATCAACATTAAAATCTTGAATGTCATAAAATGATGCATAATTGGAGTGTTGCTATTGGTATCAGTGTGTCTCTTATATAATATGCGATGAAGTAAGCATTTGTTACATTATAAATAATTATTTTTAGGAAAAGTGAGTGCAAATCACTGTGCTTTTTGCATGACAACCTAAAGTGCCTATGACTGTTGTAATGATCTTTAAAATCCTGCATTAGCAAAATCCTTTTGCAGAATCTTAGCACTTCCTTATTTTCTAACAGATATACTATTACTGAATATATTTAATCTTTAACATTAAGATAATATTATATGAACTTTCCATTGTAATAAAAATTTATTATTCATGATTATGTAGTTTTATAATGTTTTCCCTGAAAATCAATTTGATTTTTCCTTACCAAATATTTTTATTCTCTCACAGTGGAATGAAGAATTTCACTTGTTGGAACCTGACCTCTGTTAGCTGTCACAGTTGCTTCCATTGTAACCAGAGTAGCTGGGGTGACTGTGACTTACCAAAGTTAGAAAAACAAATGACATAGTTTACTTTACTGTGACTATCATTAAAACACTAAAATAAGCAATAGAGCATATTATTCAATAGAGAACATTTACAGAATATAATAAGAGCCAGATTATCTGATTAAGTGAAAGAAAAAATCTGAAAAATATGTTTAGTTTATTTTTGAAAGGAAGGAACTCAACTCTTTCAGTAAATTATAACTATTGATCTAATTCTGACAGAAAGTAAATTCCTATGTTTGATTGTGTGTTGTTTCAGTGTTCCGTGTGACATTTTTTTCCCTGACTAGAAAGTTCCATATTATGGGGCTGTGCTCCTTCTATTTTGCAGAACATGTTTATCAAATATCTTTAATACACAAGATAATTAAAGTTCAGTCCACCTAATCTGCAGTATAAAATGCAGAGATGAGAAAATATTCACAGAAGCACATTTACCATCCATATCTAATTGCTTATATTATTATCATTTTAAGCCTCTGTCTATGACATAGCTGAATATCATAGTAGACATAGGAGAGGTCAGAGAGTAAACCTTCCCACCAATCTCTTCTCCCTGACACACACATACACACCCACAAACATGTGGTTTATATGTTAATATAATATCTTGAGGGAAAGGGCGGCACAGATCTTCCTGGTTGCTGCCACCGCGGAGAGCTCCTGGGCAGCACCGCGAGCGAACTTGAGCCTCGGGACTACAGGTAAGACCAACTTTTCTGCTGCAAGTAACCTGCCTGGTGAACTCAGGACACACAGAGGCAGAATTCCTCTAGGACTGGGCACTTCCTGTATTTATCGGGAGCCCCAAACCCACGGATCCCTGCCCACAGCAGCTCTCTGCTCCCAGACCCCGTGGGAGAGAGACCTCACCGCCTGATCAGGTGGGCACTCCTGAGGCTGCAGAGCGGAAGAGACCACCAACACTGCTCACCCCTGCCCACATCCCTGGCCCAAGAGGAAACTGTATACGGCCTCTGGGTTCCCGCAGAGGAGGGCCCAGGAGCAGGAGGACCGCTGCGCCTGAGACACCACCATAATCTGAAGGAACAGACCGGATAAACAGTTCTCTGCATCCAAATCCCATGGGAGGGAGAGCTAAAACTTCAGAGAGGCAGACACGCCTGGGAAACCAGAAGAGACTGCACTCTGCACACATCTCGGACACCAGAGGAAAACACCAAACGCCATCTGGAACCCTGGTGCATGGAAGCTCCTGGAAAGGGCGGCGCAGATCTTCCTGGTTGCTGCCCCCACGGAGAGCTCATAAGCAACACCCCACGAGCAAACTTGAGCGTCGGGACCACAGGTAAGACCAACTTTTCTGCTGCAAGTGACCTGCCTGGTGAACTCAAGACACAGGCCCACAGGAACAGCTGAAGACCTGTAGAAAGGAAAAACTACACGCCCGAAAGCAGAACACTCTGTCCCCATAACTGGCTGAAAGAAAACAGGAAAACAGGTTTACAGCACTCCTGACACACAGGCTTATAGGACAGTCTAACCACTGTCAGAAATAGCAGAACAAAGTAACACTAGAGATAATATGATGGCGAGAGGCGAGCGCAGGAACCCAAGCAACAGAAACCAAGACTACATGCCATCATCGGAGCCCAATTCTCCCACCAAAACAAACATGGAATATCCAAACACACCAGAAAAGCAAGATCTAGTTTCAAAATCATATTTGATCATGATGCTGGAGGACTTCAAGAAAGACGTGAAGAACTCCCTTAAAGAACAAGTAGAAGCCTACAGAGAGGAATCACAGAAATAACTGAAAGAATTCCAGGAAAACACAATCAAACAGTTGAAGGAATTAAAAATGGAAATAGAAGCAATCAAGAAAGAACACATGGAAACAACCCTGGATATAGAAAACCAAAAGAAGAGACAAGGAGCTGTAGATACAAGCTTCACCAACAGAATACAAGAGATGGAAGAGAGAATCTCAGGAGCAGAAGATTCCATAGAAATCATTGACTCAACTGTCAAAGATAATGTAAAGCAGAAAAAGCTACTGGTCCAAAACATACAGGAAATCCAGGAGTCAATGAGAAGATCAAACCTAAGGATAATAGGTATAGAAGAGAGTGAAGACACCCAGCTCAAAGGACCAGTAAATATCTTCAACAAAATCATAGAAGAAAACTTCCCGAACCTAAAGAAAGAGATACCCATAGGCATACAAGAAGCCTACAGAACTCCAAATAGATTGGACCAGAAAAGAAACACTTCCCGTCACATAATAGTCAAAACACCAAATGCACAAAATAAAGAATATTAAAAGCAGTAAGGGAAAAAGGTCAAGTAACATATAAAGGCAGACCTATCAGAATCACACCAGACTTTTCGCCAGAAACTATGAAGGACAGAAGATCCTGGACTGATGTCATACAGACCCTAAGAGAACACAAATGCCAGCCCAGGTTACTGTATTCTGCAAAACTCTCAATTAACATAGATGGAGAAACCAAGATATTCCATGACAAAACCAAATTTACACAATATCTTTCTACAAATCCAGCACTACAAAGGATAATAAATGGTAAAGCCCAACATAAGGAGGCAAGCTCTACCCTAGAAGAAGCAAGAAACTAATCGTCTTGGCAACAAAACAAAGAGAAGAAAAGCACACAAGCATAACCTCACATCCAAATATGAATATAACGGGAAGCAATAATCGCTATTCCTTAATATCTCTCAACATCAATGGCCTCAACTCCCCAATAAAAAGAAATAGATTAACAAACTGGGTACGCAATGAGGCCCTGCATTCTGCTGCCTACAGGAAACACACCTCAGAGACAAAGACAGACACTACCTCAGAGTGAAAGGCTGAAAACAAGTTTCCAAGCAAATGGTCGGAAGAAGCAAGCTGGAGTAGCCATTCTAATATCAAATAATATCAATTTTCAACTAAAAGTCATCAAAAAAGATAAGGAAGGACACTTCATATTCATCAAAGGAAAAATCCACCAAGATGAACTCTCAATCCTAAATATCTATGCCCCAAATACAAGGGCACCTACATACGTAAAAGAAACCTTACTAAAGCTCAAAACACACATTGCACCTCACACGATAATAGTAGGAGATTTCAACACCCCACTCTCATCAATGGACAGATCATGGAAACAGAAATTAAACAGAGACATAGACAGACGAAGAGAAGTCATGAGCCAAAAGGACTTAACGGATATTTATAGAACATTCTATCCTAAAGCAAAACGATATAACTTCTTCTCAGCTCCTCATGGTACTTTCTCTAAAATTGACCATATAATTGGTAGAAAACGGGCCTCAACAGGTACAGAAAGATAGAAATAATCCCATGCGTGCTATTAGACCACCACGGCCTAAAACTGGTCTTCAATAACAATAAGGGAACAATGCCCACATATACGTGGAAATTGAACAATGCTCTACTCAATGATAACCTAGTCAAGGAAGAAATAAAGAAAGAAATTAAAGACTTTTTAGAATTTAATGAAATTAAGGTACAACATACCCAAACTTATGGGACACAATGAAAGCTGTGCTAAGAGGAAAACTCATAGCGCTGAGTGCCTGCAGAAAGAAACAGGAAAGAGCATATGTCAGCAGCTTGACAGCACACCTAAAAGCTCTAGAACAAAAAGAAGCAAATACACCCAGGAGCAGTAGAAGGCAGGAAATAATCAAACTCAGAGCAGAAATCAACCAAGAAGAAACAAAAAGGACCATAGAAAGAATCAACAGAACCAAAAGTTGGTTCTTTGAGAAAATCAACAAGATGGATAAACCCTTACCAGACTAATTTGAGGACACAGAAAGTGTGTCCAAATTAACAAAATCAGAAATGAAAGGGGAGACATAACTATAGATTCAGAGGAGATTCAAAAAATCATCAGATCTTACTATAAAAGCCTATATTCAACAAAACTTGAAAATCTTCAGGAAATGGACAATTTCCTAGACAGATACCAGGTACCGAAGTTAAATCAGGAACAAATAAACCAGTTAAACAACCCCATAACTCCTAAGGAAATAGAAGCAGTCATTAAAGGTCTCCCAACCAAAAAGAGCTCAGGTCCAGACGGGTTTAGTGCAGAATTCTATCAGACCTTCATAGAAGACCTCATACCAATATTATCCAAACTATTCCACAAATCTGAAACAGATGGAGCACTACTGAATTCCTTCTATGAAGCCACAATTACTCTTATACCTAAACCATACAAAGACACAACAAAGAAAGAGAACTTCAGACCAATTTCCCTTATGAATATCGACGCAAAAATACTCAATAAAATTCTGGCAAACCGAATCCAAGAGCACATCAAAACAATCATCCACCATGATCAAGTAGGCTTCATCCCAGGCATGCAGGGATGGTTTAATATACGGAAAACCATCAACGTGATCCATTATATAAACAAACTGAAAAAACAGGACCACATGATCATTTCATTAGATGCTGAGAAAGCATTTGACACAATTCAACACCCCTTCATGATAAAAGTCCTGGAAAGAATAGGAATTCAAGGCCCATACCTAAACATAGTAAAAGCCATATACAGCAAACCAGTTGCTAACATTAAACTAAATGGAGAGAAACTTGAAGCAATCCCACTAAAATCCGGGACTAGACAAGGCTGCCCACTCTCTCCCTACTTATTCAATATAGTTCTTGAAGTTCTAGCCAGAGCAATCAGACAACAAAAGGAGGTCAAGAGGATACAGATGGGAAAAGAAGAAGTCAAAATATCACTCTTTGCAGATGATATGATAGTATATTTAAGTGATCCTAAAAGTTCAACCGGAGAACTACTAAAGCTGATAAACAACTTCAGCAAAGTGGCTGGGTATAAAATTAACTCAAATAAATGAGTAGTCTTCCTCTACACAAAAGAGAAACAAGCCGAGAAAGAAATTAGGGAAATGACACCCTTCATAATAGACCCAAATAATATAAAGTACCTCGGTGTGACTTTAACCAAGCAAGTAAAAGATTTGTACAATAAGAACCTCAAGACACTGAAGAAAGAAATTGAAGAAGACCTCAGAAGATGGAAAGATCTCCCATGCTCATGGATTGTCAGGATTAATATAGTAAAAATGGCCATTTTACCAAAAGCGATATACAGATTCAATGCAATTCCGATCAAAATACCAATCCAATTCTTCAAAGAGTTAGACAGAACAATTTGCAAATTCATCTGGAATAACAAAAAACGCAGGATAGCTAAAACTATCCTGGACAATAAAAGGACTTCAGGGGGAATCACTATCCCTGAACTCAAGCAGTATTGCAGAGCAATAGTGATAAAAACTGCATGGTATTGGTACAGAGACAGACAGATAGACCAATGGAATAGAATTGAAGACCCAGAAATGAACCCATACACCTATCGTCACTTGAGTTTTGACAAAGGAGCCAAAACCATCCAATGGAAAAAAGATAGCATTTTCAGGAAATGGTGCTGGTTCAACTGGAGGTCAACATGTAGGAGAATGCAGATCGATCCATGCTTATCACCCTGTACAAAGCTTAAGTCCAAGTGGATCAAGGACCTCCACATCAAACCAGACACACTCAAACTAATAGAAAAAAAAAAACTAGGGAAGCATCTGGAACACATGGGCACTGGAAAAAATTTCCTGAACAAAACACCAATGGCTTATGCTCTAAGATCAAGAATCGACAAATGGGATCTCATAAAACTGCAAAGCTTCTGTAAGGCAAAGGACACTGTGGTTAGGACAAAACGGTAACCAACAGATTGGAAAAGATCTTTACCAATCCTACAACAGATAGAGGCCTTATATCCAAAATATACAAAGAACTCAAGAAGTTAGACCGCAGGGAGACAAATAACCCTATTAAAAATGGGGCTGAGATCTAAACAAAGAATTCACAGCTGAGGAATGCCGAATGGCTGAGAAACACCTAAAGAAATGTTCAACATCTTTAGTCATAAGGGAAATGCAAATCAAAACAACCCTGAGATTTCACCTCACACCAGTGAGAATGGCTAAGATCAAAAATTCAGGTGACAGCAGATGCTGGAGAGGATGTGGAGAAAGAGGAACAAACCTCCATTGTTGGTGGGGTTGCAGACTGATACAACCATTCTGGAAATCAATCTGGAGGTTCCTCAGAAAATTGGACATTGAACTGCCTGAGGATACAGCTATTCCTTTCTTGGGCATATACCCAAAAGATGCCCCAACATATAAAAAAGACACGTGCTCCACTATGTTCATTGCAGCCTTATTTATAATAGCCAGAAGCTGGAATGAACCCAGATGCCATTCAACAGAGGAATGGATACAGAAAATGTGGTACATCTACACAATGGAATATTACTCAGCTATCAAAAACAATGACTTTATGAAATTCGTAGGCAAATGGTTGGAACTGGAAAATATCATCCTGAGTGAGGTAACCCAATCACAGAAAGACACATATGGTATGCACTCATTGACAAGTGGCTATTAGCCCAAATGCTTGAATTACCCTAGATCCCTAGAACAAACGAAACCCAAGACGGATGATCAAAATGTGAATGCTTCACTCCTTCTTTAAATGAGGAAAAAGAATACCCTTGGCAGGGAAGGGAGAGGCAAAGATTAAAACAGAGACTGAAGGAACACCCATTCAGAGCCTGCCCCACATGTGGCCCATACATATACAGCCACCCAATTAGACAAGATGGATGAAGCAAAGAAGTGCAGACTGACAGGAGCCGGATGTAGATTGCTCCTGAGAGACACAGCCAGAATACAGCAAATACAGAGGCGAATGCCAGCAGCAAACCACTGAACTGAGAATAGGTCCCCCGTTGAAGGAATCAGAGAAAGAACTGGAAGAGCTTGAAGGGGCTCGTGACCCCAAAAGTACAACAATGCCAAGCAACCAGAGCTTCCAGGGACTAAGCCACTACCTAAAGACTATACATGGACTAACCCTGGACTCTGACCCCATAGGTAGCAATGAATATCCTAGTAAGAGCACCAGTGGAAGGGGAAGCCCTGGGTCCTGCTAAGACTGATCCCCCAGTGAACTAGACTATGGGGGGAGGGCGGCAATGGGGGGAGGGTTGGGAGGGGAACACACATAAGGAAGGGGAGGGGGGAGGGGGATGTTTGCCCGGAAACCGGGAAAGGGAATAACACTTGAAATGTATATAAGAAATACTCAAGTTAATAAAAAAAAAAGGGGGGGGGGAACAAGAATACCCTTGGCAGGGAATAGAGAGGCAAAGATTAAAACAGAGACTGAAGGAACACCTTGCGAGCCTGCCCCACATATGGCCCATACATATACAGCCACCCAATTAGACAAGATAGATGAAGCAAAGAAGTGCAGGCTGACAGGAGCCGGATGTTTATCGGTCCTGAGTGTCACAGCCAGAATAAAGCAAATATAGAGGCGAATACCAGCAGCAAACCACTGAACTGAGAATAGGACCCCCGTTGAAGGAATCAGAGAAAGAACTGGAAGAGCTTGAAGGGGCTCGAGACCCCATATGTACAACAATGCCAAGCAACCAGAGCTTCCAGGGACTAAGCCACTACCTAAAGACTATACATGGACTGACCTTGGACTCTGACCTCATAGGTAGCAATGAATATCCTAGTAAGAGCACCAGTGGAAGGGCAGCCCTGGGTCCTGCTAAGACTGAACCCCCAGTGAACTAGACTGTTGGGGGGAGGGCGGCAATGGGGGGAGGGTGGGGAGGGGAACACCCATCAGGAAGGGGTGGGGGGAGGGGATGTTTGCCCGGAAACCGGGAAAGTGAATAACACTCGAAATGTATATAAGAAATACTCAAGTTAATAAAAAATATAATATCTTGATATATATCTTCATATATATATATATATTTATATATCTGAATAAGAGGTAGGTGTTAATTTCAATAAGAGTGGGCAATGAAACACTTTGTTTAGTGGTATTATCAAAGTCAGAAAAAGCATTTATTAGATTATTTTTGTCCTGAGAATCACTGTGTATTGCATTTTTAGTGTTTTAAGTTCTCTGAAATGAATAAATAAAAGGTATTATTGTACATATCAATGTATATTAATATCCCAGTGTATATCTGTAATTGTTAGTCATGTTATAACCTAAATAAACAAAATTATAGAAATGGCTTTTGATTTCATGGATTTAGAGAGATTACATGAGGGCAAGGGAATCTCAGTCCACAGCACAATGAGCCTGCTGTGGACACCTCTTCACC
This sequence comes from Rattus norvegicus, assembly GCF_021556685.1. NCBI lineage: Eukaryota > Metazoa > Chordata > Mammalia > Rodentia > Muridae > Rattus > Rattus norvegicus. Next base: position 70,386,146 of record NC_141548.1, read on the forward strand.
ACTGTCAACCAGCAATGGGGGAGAAAGCATAATCTGAGGACTCTTAATCTTGTACTTTATGGGCTACTCCCACCACTGAAGCTCAACCCTAATTGTCCTACAGTTTTCAAAACAGTTCAACAAGCTAGATAGCAAACATTCCAGGCATAAATCTAAGAGAGATTTCCAAGTTGTAACCATATAGTATAGTTAAGAGGAATCAGGGATACCTTATTTTCTGAAATTACTTACCAACTTATTTCTATGATCTTATTACCTGAAATGTTGCAATTTCTTAAAGTTCTTGAGGATGTCTATTATGCCATTGCTTTTGTTTTAAATTTACATATTTATGTCTTCACTCCAACATTTCATGTGAGAAATTATGTTCTGAGTTTATGACTTCTTATGTAAGAGACATCCATAGGCTTTCTAAAAGTCTTATATAGATGTGTGGTTCAAACTGAAATACTTCTTTTAAATATCGCTGTTTAAATTGGACAATTATGTTCAATGTATTTTGTAGAAAATAATCAAATTTTAAAGGGTCACAGAGATGAGGTAGAAGATTTCCTTCTATTCTTATTAATTAACATAGTTTAAGGTTTTGATATTCATTTCTTTTCATTCTCTCTCCTTTCCCTCTGAATTTTTCCTTTTTATTCATATCTCAAACACAGTTTGCCCCCCTCAAACTACTCCCAGACGCCCTCCATCTTTCTTCTCCTGGTTGCTCTTCTGTTTCACTTCAAAACAACAAAACAATAAAACAAACAAACCAAAAGAACAAACCTATCAGGAATGTCCAACAAAAACATGGTGACAAAATTCAATAAGAGTAGACAAAATTCCTCATATCCAGGCTGCACATGGCAATCCGGTAGGAGGAAAAAGGTCCCAAGACTAGACAAAATATTAAGAGAAATTCCATAATCCCATTTTTGGGAGTACCACAAAAAAGAAAAAAAAGCTATAAAGTTTATGCAGAGGTACTAGCTCAGGCAGGGTATTCATTGTGGCCTTTACTACTCTGGCTCCTACAGTCCTTCTGACCCACTTCTGCAGGGTTCCCCGGGCTCCTCCTAGTGTTTTTCACTGGTTTCAGAGTGACACATCTCTGATGAAAACGGAGCTAGGTACCTGTCTATAAGTATAGCATTATGTAAAGAATCTTTCTTTTCTCTTTTCCTTCCCTTTCTTATCTTTTTTCTTTTCTTTCTTTTTCCTCTTCCTTTTCTTTCTTTTTCTTTCATTTTTTTCTGTCAGTAGCATTCTGTGCAACCACTGATCCATCACATCATCAAAGCAGGATGGATTGTAGGCCAGAGATTTTGTTCCTGGGTTGATGTCCCAGTCCCAGTAAAAGGGTGAGTTTGGGCCCCATATTGTCTATTACTAAGAGTCCTTTAGGTTCAATCTCATAGATTTTAGAGATATTTTTTACACCACACTGTTTTCTACATTGTATCCCAAATGCCGCCCCCCAACCTTCAGTTGTTTCTTCTACCACTTTTCCAACCTCCGTACCCACCACCTGTCTGTGATAACTTCCTGGTCCATTTTCTTACATTCTTTTTGAAGATAAGAGGAATTGGGAAAGTCTTAAGTTTAATAAATACAAAGTCATTATCTTTTGAAGTTGCTAAAGTTGCAAATGGTAGTCTGAAAAAGTTACAGGCCGTTTTCCCTTTGTTGTCCTTGTTTAAATCTCTCTTATTGGGCATAGCAAGTCTTGGCTTTATGATCCTTTTTATAACATGTCTGGTAACTGTTTTTAGACAAATCATCAGAGCCTTTACGAATGTCAAAGAAGAGTTACATAAATTCAAGCTCCAATGTCTTGCCTAGCAGAAGTTGGTAGTCAGTGATGAGTAAGACCATCTTGAAAAACTTTTCAACCTAAGACAGGCCATGAATTCAGGATAATTCATGTGCCTATGATGGGTAAGAGCTGTGTTTTCAGATGGCAACCTAAGACATTCACAACTTTCTGCTCTGCAACTGATAAGGTACCTGGTCATTATAAATAAAAGAGATAGATAAGAATCTCTCAGAGGTGGATCAACCTGAGACAGGACATGGATGCTAGGATTCATGTGCCAAAGATGGGTAAGATCCACACTTCTTGAGGAGATTCCTAAGATAGGCACAGTCTTTCTGTGCCAATGCTAAGACAGAATTGGCTTGCATAGATTAAAAAAAGGGGGGGGGCATGTAGGGAGCACATGTGAAGTTAACTTTGGCTGACTTCTTGCTCGTGATGAGTCTTGGTCATGAGTGAGTCTGACATCTGTCTTTGATTTTTATGTAGATGGACTTTATATCCTGCCAAGTTCCTCTCCTTATGTCCTTGAGCAGTTGTCCAAGCCTAAGGAAATGGCCTTAGTCCAACAAAAGTACTGTGTACCATAAACTCAAAATGTAAGCATTTGTGATCATTGTTTAACCTCCTTGAATTAGTCAATTATTTGGTTGTTTGCTTTCAAACTCTCTACTAGCTTCAGATTGCCCACCAGCACTCCCATATCTGTCTCTCACACCTTCTTTCTGCCTTTCCTATAATCATCCTTACTCTCCCAGTCTTAGTTTTTTGTGTTTACTGGCTGGCTGACTTTGGCAGGCCTCTGTTTCCCTTGCCATTTGGTAATTTCATGTAGATCACCTTCATATATGTATATAATTTAGGAAGTTTCTACTGTTGTAGGTCCATATAACACCTCAACTGGCCATTAATTTTAGATGATACTATTTTTGTTGTCTTCTTTGTCCTTATCTTCCCTTACCCCATTTGATCCTTCTGTTCTAGATGCTGACTTTGTCTACCCAAAACTATTTTATTCACCTTTCTATAAGAATGTGTGCCTTCCCCAAAGTCACTTAATCTAAATCTAATATCTGTGGTTTTACAGATTGATTCTTGCTTATCTTTGACTTAACAAACATCTATATATAATACCACAAATAATATAAAACACAATATAAATTCCATATTTGTTGTTTTTTTAATAAAATTATTCATTTATTTGATAAATGCATGCTCCCATGTTAATCATCATTTTTAGAGATTCCTTTAACGTGTGTTCAAGGCCACATTATATCTGGGTGGTTTTAAGTCTCTAGTTTACAGTTTCTTAAAGAAGTCAAAATTCTATGTTTTCTAAGAGAATAAATTGGAATATTTCCTTGCTTCCTTAAAATTTAGATTTATTGCTTTTGAACTGTTATTCAAAATGTCTCATATAAGTTCAATAAAACCAAGTAGTTTGTACCTGAAATCCATTATATTTCTTAGTCATTATTGCTGATATTCATAAGGTTTTGCAGTTTTCAGAGAGAATTTTCTGAAATCATTTTATAGTGCTTAGGTTCTTAACTCAGTGGTACACTTCTGCCTAATTTAACAAGTACTGATTGATGACTCAGGTCTTAACTAAGAGATAAGACAGTAGCATAACCATAGTGCTTGCAGTAACTATTGGGTCCCTTATTTTAGAAATTTTCAATTCTACTCATGCTAATTTATTCTGTTGATTCAAATAATACTCTATTTCTTCAGATATTTAAATAGCTGAAAGTCATCCTCCTACTATTTCTTGGCTATTCAGATTTTAAGGATACACTTTGGATTTTCTGCTTTTACTATTGTGTAACTTCTCTTGTTCTTATTAATCTGGCTAAAGAATTTTTTAACGTTGTTAAAAAAACTACTTGATTTCTTTGTAATTAATTATGTATATAATTTGAAAAACATATATAACAATATTTGTTATAGGTTGATGTGATTTCTCTCCATTTCATGATTTTTATGGCAAAGGCTTACTTCATAAATTTATACTCTTTTTGTTTTTCACAAACAAATGTTACAGATTTTACTCAGACTTTTGTTAAACTAGATTATAGTTATCATGGAAGAGATGTATTTTCTGAGTTTTATATTTTTATCTCCTCTAAGCAATATATACCTAGAAATTATATAGGTACTTGTTAAAATATATCAGTTATTTTAACAAATTATTAAAACATTGTTTTGATGATTTTTATTATAATTTTAATCCCAAGTAATTGTAAAAGTTAATAAAATTACTTAATGTTTACAAATCAGTGCTTGAAAATATATATTGTGCCATATTTTTGCTTAGCTATATTCAGATTTCAATTTGCTAACTACCAATCATTTGTGAGCATTGAGTAAATGTGTAACACAAAAAATAACTCAATTTTTGAAACAAATAACAATTTTATTCTAATTATTTGCAATTAATAATTTCAAGCGTCTGAGTTTAAGCTGAAGAGATCAGCAGTAGCCTGATATTTCAAAAATATCAAATATTTTAAATATCAAGCAGATTTTTAAATTAATAGGCCATATTATAGAATATTAATAATCATTGATATTCTTCTCTTTAATCATATAGTAAGTTAATTCAGTAAAATAGTATTGTATTTATTTGAATTTGCATCAAACAATTCTGTATATAATTGAACCATTTCGTGTGCCTTAATGAACAATTCCAGAAGTAATACTAATAAATCTCAGGGTGTTGATATATCTCAGTTGGCAGAGTGAATAGCTAGCATGCACAAAGTTCTGGGTTTAATCATTTATATGTATAAGATTTGGGAATGGTGGCAGATAATCTGTTTTTGAGAAGTATAGGCAGGAAAATCAGAAGTTAAAGGTCATCCTTGGCTCTGTGAGTTTCAAAATTATTAAATATAAACATTTTCAGAAATATTTTGTAAGTTGTTTTTCATCATCTAAAATAATTTTCTATATTTGGTACAGTTTTCTTGAAACTAAAAAATAACCGGGTGCAAAATAACTTCATGTTGAATGGGAGTGTGTTTAGTAGGCCTGTGGATGTTTTTATTTGAATTTATTATGAAACCATTCCAAAACAATTTCGAAAGACTCTTCTGTATTTCAAGGTTGTATGAGAAAACCAGCACAAGACCTCATTAGACTTTTAGAGACATGCTTTCAAAGTTGCAACAAGAGCAATCATATTCTGAATTCCTTGTCCTAATACACTGCAAGCCTTTGTTGAAAGAGTTTCTTGCCCATGGTAACTGTTACCATGAAGACAAACAGCAGCATCATAGATATAAATGTCACCACAACCAAAAACCACTCAAACAGCCTATATATTCATAAGAGCTCACTTTATGCAAGGAGGAATTGCATGGTGATCCTTAAATACATTTAGGAAATTTTAAACAGAATTGATCTAGGAGGGTTTTGTTCCTAAGATGTAGACTCCCAAGTTTTATGTATTTCCTATATTTTAATTAGTAGGGTATTTTATTCTAATTATTAATTTTGCATGCAAACAAGACCTAGTAAATCTCAGTTTTCTGTTACCATTCCTCAGCAATGTTCTTATTTTTTACTTTTTACTTTTGTTCGTGTGTATGTGTGTGTGTGTGTTTGTGTATGTGTGTGTGTTTGTGTATACTGAGACTCCTTTTCAAAATTAATCCCCAAAATTTGTATAATATTTGGAAAAGTTATACCAAAAATCAAAACTATTAAAATATGCATACATTAAACCTTTTTGTTGTTAGTAGGTGCAACATATAATTACTGACATTGAGGAATTCCTACATAATTAGCCTCAGTTATCATACGATCCCATGTAGATTGTTAAACAACAATTGATCCCTGGTTCTCATTTTTATGGCTCTATATCAGTGTTGATTTATATATAATATATATAACATGAAAAAATATTACCGGTCCTTAATATCATGTTTTGTTTTTTTTTTTTTTTTTTTTTTTTTTTTTTTTTTTTTGGTTCTTTTTTTCGGAGCTGGGGACCGAACCCAGGTCCTTGCGCTTCCTAGGCAAGCGCTCTACCACTGAGCTAAATCCCCAACCCCGTTAATATCATGTTTAATGTTAATTAGGAAGTATTATGTAATCAAAAATTTAAATATTAATGCAAGTATCCATCTTTAGAATTTGTGATTGACTCTACAATATTGATATGTGCAATGATGCTAAGAATCCATATATTTTAAAATTCTGTATTACACTGAATAGAATGTTCATACTGGTACACTAAATCTACTTGTATCAAATAGTTCTGATCAAATAATCTAAAAGGGACCTGGGTAGGAAATGGAACAGGGAGGAAAAGAAGGGAACATTATCACGTATTGGGAATGTGTGATAATGGAGACAGGCAACTTGGGAAGTAGATGGCTCACTTCAGAATGTAGCAGAGACGTGGTAGGTAAAAAACTCTCAGGACTTAAAGGGATGAATCTTAGATGAAATGCCCTACAGTGGGGAGAAGGAACTTGTAAAACTCATCTCCAGCAGAAAGACAGAGCAAGTGAGGGATGGGGTGCCATATTCACTCAAAACTCTGACCCGTAATTGTTCCCGTCTGAAAGAAATGTAGGGACAGAAATGGAGAGGAGTCTGAGGAAAAGAAGATCCAGTGACAGACCCAAAATGGGATTCAGCTCAAGGGGATGTCCCAAGGCCTGACACCATTACTGATGCTATGGTTTGATTACAAATGAGTGCCTATCATGACTGCCCTCCAAAAGACACAAAAGCAGCGGAAAGAGTCGATGCAGATATTTAGACTCAACCAATGGACAGAAGCTGCTGACCCCTCTGGTTGAATGAGGGAAAAACTGGAAGAAGCTGAGGAGAAGGACAATCTTGTAGGAGCACCAGCAGTCTCAATTAACCTGGATCCTGAGATCTCTCAGACACTGGACCACCAACCAGGCACATACCAGCTGATATGAGGCCCCCAATCCATAAAAAGCAGAGGACTGCTGGGTCTGGACTCAGTGAGAGAAGATGCACCTAATACTCAAGAGACTGATGGCCCCAGGCAGTGGGGAGGTCTGATAGGATGGGGGGTGGTAAGGGGAGACATCTTCATTGAGACAGGAGTGGGGTGTGTTGGAGGGGAAGTTGTATGGGATGTGGAACAGTCAAAGCATGGACTGTAAAAATCATTGGGAGATAAAAATCATTGTAAAAAATGATTAAATACAATTAAAAATATATGTATAAAGGATTCTCACAAATGTGTTTTCACACACTGTCATATCTTTCATCAGCATGTGACAGTCAGTCAGCTGGTGGTGACAAGAACAGTTACTAATCATACAACTGATGTAACTCGAATGAAAAGATTGATTTCACACCATACTCTCTAAGAAAACATTTCTAATGGATTTGTTATACTATCCATAGTTTTATAAATGGGAAGAAGCAAAATAGGAATTTTCAAACATCATATTCTTACAAAAGGTATATGAAAATCAGAATGTGAAGCAGAGCAGATTGTAAGGGAAAGAGGTAGGTAACAGTGGGCCACTGTAATCTGATCATACTGTAGGCCTCATGTGACCTGGTAGTTAGCTAGAAAATGGTCTGGTACCAATGTGGCAGAAAAAGATGATCAGTAACTGTCAGTAGGATACTTGTTATTATGATATTTATGCATTATTATATTTTGGGTTTGGCTGTGAGAAGTTGAGATAAGAACAAAAAAAAAAAGAAATTCTATTCTGTGGAAATCAAAATCCTTTACAGAGATTCTTGTGTTTAACTCCAATTTCAGTTTAGAAATGGTAATTGCTTCCGTTGATGTGTCCTAAGAATATGTGCTGTCAGGGACCCTGGCTGTGGTGACTCAGTTAAATACACTAAGAATGCATTGCTATGCTTGGACTGTGTATTTTTCTTCTCTTAAAATTCCCCTTTCAGTCTTTTTCTTAACTTGGATATTTTATTTCTTTACATTATGTTATTCCCTTTCCTGGTTTCCCCTCCAGAAGCCCTCTATCCCATCCCACCTTCCCCTGCTTCTATGAGGGTGCTCCCCAAACCACCCACTCCTGCCTCATCATCGCCCTATATTTCCCTTACAGTGGAGCATCGAAACTTCACGGGACCAAGGGCCCCTCCTCCCATTGATGCCTGACAAAGCCATCCTCTGCTACATACATATGCAGCTGGAGCCATGGGTGGCTCCATGGAGCTTCCTGGATTTCTGGGAGATGGGAGGTGCCTGGTTGGTTGGTATTGTTGTTCTTCCCCATTGGGCTGCAAACCCCTTTGGCTTCTTCAGTCTTTTCTCTAATTCCTCCATTGGGAACACCGAGTTCAATCCAGTGGCTGGCTTCAAGCATCTGCCTCTGTATTTACAGGCTTTTGCAGAGCCTCTCAGGAGACATTTATATCAGCTTATTTTCAGCAAGCATTTCTCGGCATCAGAAATATTGTCTGGGTTTGATGTCTGTATATGGGATAGATGCCCCGGAGGAACAGGCTCTGAAAGGTCATGCTTTCAGTTTCTGCTGCACACTTTGTCTCCATATTTCCTTCAGTGAACATTTTGTTCCTCATCTAGGAAGGACTGGAGCATCCATACTTTGGTCTTTCTTCTTTTTGAGATTCACAGGGTAGTAAATTGTATTTTGGGTATTCTGAGCTTTGGGTCTAATATCTACTTATCAGTGAGTGCATGCCATCTGTGTGCTCCAATATATACCAAGGTCACATGTTCTACCATGTTCATAGAAGCCTTTTTTTTATAATATCCAGAAGCTGGAAAGAACCCAGATGTCCTTCAACAGAGGAATGGATACAGAAAATGTGGTACATCTACACAATGGAATACTACTTAGCTGTTAAAAAAATGGCAAATGGATGGAACAACAAAATATATTGAGTGAGGTAACCAAGTCACAAAGGAACAGACGTAGTATGCATTTCTCTCAGTCTTATTTCTGAATTCAATAATAGTGAGAACAAACTGGAAATACTGGGTAGAGATTTCCCTCCCAGAAAGAGACTCATAGCTCACCATTGATGGAAGTTTTTGTGATAACAGAAAAATAGAATGAGAGACTAAAACAGAATAATAATGTTGACCATATATAACTTTCTGAATAAAAGTTACTTAGAAAAATTAACCAAAATTGGTTCTATAGGTGTATATGTTTACAATAGATGAATTTTTAATTTCAAATAATTTTTAAAGAAAACAGGAAATCATGACAATTTTATAAAAGTAATACAAATATGTTTCTATGAAAAACATTACTTAGAGATCTTAAAACTTTGTTCTTCCACCCAAAATTTAATTTTAAATAAAATATAGTTTATTATTTCAGAATTATAACAGTATACAATCATTGTTACAAAATTAGTGAAAAATTTTAATTCAGTTAACTACATCAATTTAAAATATTTTGTGGAAATACTCATTGAAATAATAAACTTAGAATATTCAATTTATTTTTAATTTAACGGAAGTGATTTTTTTAACCTAGAACAAATATAACACAATTAATATATGCATTTTAGTGAACCAAAATGTTCAGGGAGAAATTTCAACTTATTTTATTAACTTTCATTAAAGAGACTTCACATGCTGGAAAGCAGCCTAAACCATGAAATATTATATAGAGAGACAAAGAGAAGAATTGGTCTGGGAATAATAAAGTATAGAACACACATGAGAAAAAACACAGGAGAGACAAATAACACTGCATATTTAAAACAATTAGGGCCAAGAAGGTAGTTCAGTTAAGAGAGTATTTTTAGTATGCAAACAATAAGACCTGAGTTGTTTCCTAGACTAATCAGTACCTATATATACATACATGTACATATTATACATATGCATGTACACATACATGTATACAAACATACACATATATACACATACACATATACACATATACATATAAATAAATATAATGTATGCTGGCATGTCTTTGTGATGCAAGAACTTGGGAAATGGAGACAGGCATATAAAGACATATCAAAAGTTTAAAAATTGAAAATATATCTGGTATGGTTCGAATGCTCTGTTTTCTAACATATATTGAATTCTAAAGTGGTAGTATTAAGTGGTGTGAAATTTAATGGACTTTTAAGCAAGATTATTCAAACTTTTGTAATCTTTATTCCTGAGAATTTCCTCACCTTTCTCATTTCACATGAACATTCAGTGCTAAGAATATGAAAATCTGAACATTCCCAGAAGTCAATTGTGCTGCAAAATTTATTCAGGACACCAGGCCCCAGAACAGTCACAAACTTGTTTCAACCAATTAAAAGTATCAGATTTATGTCTTTTTAAGAAACTACAAATTAACTGAGTTAATATTTAAATTCACAGTAATGGCCTATTCATAGCACCTACAGCTCAAGCAGAACAGCTTAAAATGTTTTCCTCTGCAATTTTTTACACTTTCTAAAGTATTATGTTTTGGTTCCTTTTTTCGCATCTTTATAAAATTGGGTATTTCTTATTTAAATTTCAAATGTTATTGCCTTTCCTGGTTTCCAGGCCAACATCACCCTAACCCATATACCTCCCCTTCTATATGGGAGTTCCCCTCCCCATCCTCCCCCCATTACTGCCCTCCACTGAAGAATCCCATTCACTGGGGATACAGCCTTGGCAAGACCAAGGGCTTCTCCTTCCACTGGTGCCGTTACTAGGCTATTCATTGCTACCTATACAGTTGGAGCCCAGGGTCAGTCCATGTATAGTCTTTGGGTATTGGATTAGTCACCGGAAGCTCTGGTTGGTTGGCATAGTTGTTCATATGGGGTCTCAAGCCCCTTCAGCTCTTTCAGTCCTTTCTCTGATACCTTCAAGGGGGGTCATGTTCTCAGTTCAGTGGTTTGCTGCTGACATTCACCTATGTATTTGTCATGTTCTGGCTGTGTCTCTCAGGAGAGATCTACATCTGGTTCATGTCAGCCTGCACTTCTTTGCTTCATCCATCTTATCTAGTTTGGGGGCTGTATATGTATGGGCCCCATGTGGGGCAGACTCTGAATGGGTGTTCCTTCAGCCTCTATTCTAAACTTTGCCTCCCTATTCCCTGTATTCCCTCCGTATTCTTGTTTCCCTTTTAAAGAAGGAGTGAAGCATTTGCATTTTGGTCATACTTCTTGAGTTTCATGTGTTCTGTGCATCTAGGGTAATTCTAGCATTTGGGTTAATATTCATGTAACAATGAGTGCATACCATGTGTTTTTTTCTGTGGTTGGGTTACCTCACTCAGGATGATATTTCCAGTTCCATCCATTTGCCTATGAATTTCATAAAGTGATTGTTTTTGATAGCTGAGTAATATTCCATTATGTAGATGTACCACATTTTCTGTATCCATTCCTCTGTTGAAGGGCATCTGGGTTCTTTCCAGCTTCTGGCTATTATAAATAAGACTGCTAGGAATAGAGTGGAGAATGTGTCTTTGTTATATGTTGGAGCATCTTTTGGTTATATGCCTCAGAGAGGTATAGCTGGGTCCTCAGGGAGTGCAAAGACCAATTTTCTAAGGAACCTCCAGACTGATTTCCAGAATGGTTGTACCAGTCTGTAATCCCACCAACAATTGAGGAGTGTTCCTCTTTCTCTACATCCTCGCCAGCATCTGCTGTCACCAGAGTTTTTGATCTTAGCCATTCTCACTGGTGTGAGGTGGAATTTCAGGGTTGTTTTGATTTGCATTTCCCTTATGACTAAAGATGTTGAACAGTTTTTTAGGTATTTCTCAGCTGTTCGACATTCTTCAGCTGTGAATTCTTTCTTTAGCACTGAACCCCATTTTTAATAGGGTTATTTGTCTCTCTGTGGTCTAACTTCTTGAGTTCTTTTTATGTTTTGGATATAAGCCCTCTATCAGCTGTAGGACTGCTAAAGATCTTTTCCCAATCTGTTGGTTGCCATTTTGTCCTAACAACAGTGTCCTTTTCCTTACAGAAGCTTTGTAGTTTTATGAGATCCCATTTGTCAATTCTTGATCTTAGAGCATAAGGCATTGGTTTTGTTCAGGAAATTTTCTCCAGTGCCCATGTGTTAGAGATGCTTCCCCAATTTTTCTTCTATTAGTTTGAGTGTATCTGGTTTGATGTGGAGGTCCTTGATCCACTTGGACTTAAGCTTTGTACAGGGTGATAAGCATGGATTGATCTACATTCTTCTACATGTTGACCTCCAGTTGAACCAGCACCATTTGCTGAAAATGCTATCTTTTATCCATTGGATGATTTTGGTTCCTTTGTCAAAAATCAAGTGACCATAGGTGTGTGGGTTCATTTCTGGGTCTTCAATTCTATTCCACTGGTCTATCTGCCTGTCTCTGTACCAATACCATACAGTTTTTATCTCTATTGCTCTGTAATACTGCTTGAGTTCAGGGATAGTGATTCTGCCAGAAGTCCTTTTATTGTTGAGGATAGTTTTAGCTATTCTGGGCTTTTGTTATTCCAGATGAATTTGCAAATTTTTCTGTGTAACTCTCTGAAGAATTGCTTTGGAATTTTGATGGGGATTGCACTGAATCTGTAGATCGATTTTTGGTAAAATGGCCATTTTTACATTATTAATCCTGCCAATCCATGAGCATGCGATATCTTTCGATCTTCTGAGATATTCAATTTCTTTCTCAGATGTTTGAAGTTCTTAATATACAGATCTTTCACTTGCTTGGGTAAAGTCACACCGAGGTATTTTATATTATTTGGGACTATTATGAAGGATGTCGTTTCCCTAATTTCTTTCTCAGTTTGTTTCTCTTTTGTGTAGAGGAAGGCTACTGATTTATTTGAGTTAATTTTATACCTAGCCACTTTGATGAAGGTGTTTATCAGGTTTAGTAGTTCTCTGGTGGAACGTTTGGGATCACTTAAATATACTATCATATCATCTGCCAATAGTGATATTTTGACTTCTTCTTTTCCAGTCTGAATCCCCTTGATCTCCTTTTGTTGTCTGAATGCTCTGGCTAGAACTTCAGGAACTATATTGAATAAGTAGGGAGAGAGTGGGCAGCCTTATCTAGTCCCTGATTTTACTGGGATTGCTTCAAGTTTCTCTCCATGTAGTTTAATGTTAGTTACTGGTTTGCTGTATATGACTTTTAATATGCTTAGGTCTGGGCCTCGAATTCCTGGTCTTTCCAGGACTTGTATCATGAAGTGGTGTTGAATTTTGTCAAATGCTTTCTCAGCATCTAATGAAATGATCATGTGGCTTCTATCTTACAGTTTGTTTATATAGTGGATTACGTTGATGGTTTTCCATATATTAAACCATCCCTACATACTTGGGATGAAGCTTACTTGATCATGATGGATGAATGTGTTGATGTGTTCTTGGATCTGTTTTGCAAGAATTTTATTGAGTATTTTTGCATCGATATTCATAAGGGAAATTGGTTTGAATTTCTCTTTTTGTTGGGTTTTTGCATGGTTTAGTTATAAGAGCAATTGTGGCTCCATAGAAGGAATTCGGTGGCACTCCATCTGTTTCAATTTTGTGGAATATTTTGGATAGTATCGGTATAAGGCCTTCTATGAAGGTCTGATAGAATTCTGCATGAACCTATCTGGACCTGAGCTCTTTTTTGGTTGGGAGACTTTTAATGACTGCTTCTATTTCTTTAGGAATTATGGGGTTGTTTAAATGGTTTATCTTTTCCTGATTTACCTTCGTACCTGGTATCTGTCTAGGAAATTGTCCATTTCCTGCAGATTTTCAAGTTTTGTTGAATATAGGCTTTTATAGTAAGATCTGATGATTTTTTGAATTTCCTCTGAATCTGTAGTTATGTCTCCCTTTTCATTTCTGATTTTGTTAATTTGGACACACTCTCTTTGTCCTCTCGTTAGTCTGGCTAAGGGTTTATCCATCTTGTTGATTTTCACAAAGAACCAACTTTTGGTTCTGTTGATTCTTTCTATGGTCCTTTTTGTTTCTACTTGGTTGATTTCAGCTATGAGTTTGATTATTTCCTGTCTTCTACTCCTCCTGGGTGTATTTGCTTCTTTTTGTTCTAGAGCTTTTAGGTGTGCTGTCAAGCTGCTGACATATGCTCTTTCCTGTTTTTTTCTGCAGGCACTCAGCGCTATGAGTTTTCCTTTTAGCACAGTTTCATTGTGTCCCATAAGTTTGGGTTTGTTGTACCTTCATTTCATTAAATTCTAAGAAGTCTTTAATTTCTTTATTTCTTCCTTGACCAGTTTATCATTGAGTAGAGCACTGTTCAACTTCCATGTATATGTGGGCATTCTTTCCTTACTGTTATTGAAGATTTAGTCAGTGGTGGTCTGATAGGACGCATGGGATTATTTCTATCTTTCTGTATCTGTTCAGGCCTGTTTTGTGCCTGATTATTTGGTCAATTTTGGAGAAAGTACCATGAGGTGTTTAGAAGAACATATATCCTTTTGGTTTTGGATAGAATGTTCTATAAATGTCTGTTAAGTACATTTGGTTCATAACTTTCTGTTAGTCTGTCTATGTCTCTGTTTAATTTCTATTTCCATGACCTGTCCATTGATGAGAGTGGGGTGTTGAAATCTCCTACTATTATTGCATGAGGTGCAATGTGTTCTTTGAGCTTTAGTAAGGTTTATTTTATCTATGTAGGTGCCCTTGTATTTGGAGCATAGATACTTAGGACTGAGAGTTCATCTTGGTGGATTTTTCATTACATGAATATGAAGTGTCCTTCCTTATCTTTTTTGATGACTTTTGGTTGAAAATCGATTTTATTCAATAATGGGTACTCCATCTTGCTTCTTCAGACCATTTGCTTGGAAAGTTGTTTTCCAGCCTTTTACTCTCAGGTAGTGTCTGTCTTTGTTTCTGAGGTGTGGTTCCTGTAGGCAGCAAAATGCCCGGTCCTCATTACGTATCCAGTTTGTTAATCTGTGTCTTTTTATTGGGGAATTGAGTCCATTGATCTTGAGAGATATTAAGCAATAGTGATAGTTGCTTCCTATCATCTTCCTGTTATCTTGGAGGTGAGATTATGTTTGTGTGCTTGTCTTCTCTTTGTTTTGTTGCAAAACAATTAGTTTCTTGCTTTTTCTAGGGTGTAGCAAACTTAAAAGTAATCCGGGACACAATGAGAAGATTAAACATAAGGATAATATGTAGAGAAGAGAGTGAAGACTCCCAACTTAAAGGACCAGTAAATATCTTCAACAAAATCATAGAAGAAAAGTTTCCTAACCTAGAGAAAGAGATGTCCATAAACATACAAGAAGCCTACAGAACTCAAAATAGATTGGACCAGAAAAGAAACACCTCCCATCACACAGTGAAAGAAAACAAATGAAAACAAATGAATGAAAACAAAGAAAGAATATTAAAAGCAGTAAGGGAAAAATGTCGAGTAACATATAAAGGCAGACCTATCAGAATTACACCAGACTTCTCACCAGGGACTATGAAATTCAGAAGACCCTGGACAGATGTCATACAGACCCTAAGAGAACACAAATGCCAGCCCAGGTCACTGTACCCAGCAAAACTCTCAATTAACATAGATGGATATTCCATGACAAAACAAAAATTATCCAGCCCTACAAAGGATAGTAAATATTTTGGTTCCTCAATAATTCAGTTGACTTCCCTTTACATGTCAGAAGCTGATACAAAAATCACTTTCACCTAGATAACCCCTGGAAGCTACTAATTGTATACTAACATAGACTGTGTAAGCTCTGTTCCTCTGGGCAGAGGAGGGTCGAAGTTACGTTTGGGTGTTAGCCTTTGCAAAAATCAAAGTGGAAATGTTCACTATGAATAAGCAAAATCAACAACTAACTGAACAATCAAAACCAGTAATACTCATCAATTTATTTAATTAAAATATCTTAAATGAAGACATACCAGTTGCCCATAGAGATACTCAAAAAAATCTGGAATGAAATATCCATTGAGATTATCAAGTGGGATATTGTTAGTTTCCAAGCAGGATGACTACTGCAAAAGTAATCAAAATGCCGTACAAGATATAAGCAATAAAAAATTCACACTTATTGTTGGAGAAGATGAATATTAGTATATCATTCTTGCTAAAATTTAAAAGTTTCCCAGGCTTGGCTCAAACTTGTGATCCTCCTACCCCTGCCTCCTTCAGCAAAAATCCTACCAGCATGTGCCAAGGTATTCCAATAAGACATACTTTAAATCAGTGCAGACTAAGAAAAGTCAAGGCTATTGGAGGATCTTCTATTATTTTTATCTACAAGTAATCATTATGAGAAGATTGAAAGCTGTGTAGTTGCGTCCAGGTGACAAATTTGTGATTGACTTTTTTCCTGATAAGTTTAAATCATATTTTGGGTTTTGAGATCATACAATCTCAATTTTAATAACTCAGGTTTGCTTTAAGAGCCATGGATGAATGTACATACTCTAATAAAATTTAATGAACATTAAATGTTGGATTTGATAATAACTGATACAGTAAACATTTTTTAATTTTTCTCAAAAACTACTATTTGAACAACAAGAATATCCTGGAATCAAGTTCTAGGAAAATTACTGAAATAGGTGAAACATCTGTGCGTATGGGATTTCTCAAGGGACATGTTTTTCTGTTACTATTCTATACTCTATTCTGTGGTATCTGAATAATTTGGAGTTTCCATGTTGTCAAGACAAACAACTCCAAAGTTCCTATGATAGACACAGACCAGAAATAAAATATGGTATAGGTTATCTCTAAGAAATCCACCTGTATTTATATATATGTATTAACCTCTATAGATCATGAAATATTAGTCCAGATATAAATTATAATCCTGTCATTTTCTTCATTTTTGAAGGACAACGTTGATTAAATCCAAAGGACAGTAGATTAAATAAAGGAGGTTAAGTAAGGATGTCTAACACTATATGAGATTGCTGACAAATAAATGATAAAATTATTGGTCTTTTTTATTGGATCTTTATTTACATTTCAAATGTTATTCCCTTTCCCAGTTTCCTGTCCATAAGTCCCCTAATCCTCCCCCTCCCCTTCTTTTATAAGGGTGTTCCCATCCCCACCCCCCTTACTGCCCTCTCAACATTCCTTTACATTGGTGTGCGACATTTGCAGGACCAAGGGCTTTTCCTTCATTGGTGCCCAACGAGACTGTCCTCTGCTACTTCACTGTCTCACATATGCTGCACAACTTTCAAGATTAGGGTTTTTCCCCTAATTGTTATCAATATTCATGATGATGATGATGATGGTGATGGTGATGATGATGATGATGATGATGATGATGATGATGATGATGATGATGATGATGTTACAGTCCAGTTAAAGGCATCCTTTGGTTTGAAGAGTGAGTTATGTGGACTCCAGTGTTGTGCTGATAGCACTTTCCTGGTTTTCCTGGTCTTTAAATAGATATTTTTTTCATTATAAAACTTATCTTCAAGGAATTTTATGGTCAATCATGACTTTTATCAATTTTCAGCATTAAGAATTGTATAGTAAGGATTTAGGCAGTAAAATAGAATGAAGAATCTTTCATCTCTGTCCTTTTTCTCCTTTTACACACAGAAATACAAATACATATAAAATAATTATACATAAATGCATATATAATATACATACATACATATATACAGATATACATGTATACATACAGCCATTTTGGACTTCCCAACCTCCTATCAAACAAGATCTTTTTAATAATATAACATAATATAATAATACACATGCCTTCATATAATAATATATAGACTAATGTGCATATATATACACATACAGATACATGCAGACACACATATACACACACACACACAGACACACACATACATATATGTTATATTGAACAGTCATGGTTGTTCTAATGAACTCTGATATGGAGTCCTCAATGTCTATAGTAACCTATGATAACTTTCTTATTGTCCTTGGTATTTCTACACCTGGCTTTACAATTCCATTATATCTTAAATTACTAAATATTTATTCTGTCCCATGGCTTCAATGCTCATTGAATGTCATGATGAGAAGAGAAACTAGAACCATAATGTGGTAGCCAAGAAGGAAAGGGAGTATCTTTCCCTTGTCTTCTCTTTTTATCCTATCTGAACCTCTAATCCAGCACGTAAAGAAAAAAATGCCTTTAGAGTAACACATCTCGGTTAATACTCTCCAAACCCTTTTGAACAAGCCCTACTACTCCGAGTGTTTTTCCAACAATCAAATTGCCATTCAAGATCAACCTCCAGAGAATGTTAATCAGAGACCAGAGAGCTGTTTGCCATATGACCAGCTTACAAGATTTTTTAATCCATTTTTAAAATTATTCAATTATTCACCAAAATAATATCTAACGATTATTAAGTCCCCATTGCATTTCTTGCTCATTCTTATTCTTCCTTTTGCTCTCACTCTGTCTCCTCCTCTCTATTTCTCTCTCTCACTTAATAAATTATAAGATCAGAAAGGCAAATAAGAAAACCACACTACACATACACACAAAGGTATATAATACAGAGAGAGAGAGAGAGAGAGAGAGAGAGAGAGAGACAGAGAGAGAGACAGAGAGAGAGAGAGAGAGAGAGAGAGAGAGAGAGAGAGAGAGAATATGCTTTAAACTAAACTTGTACCTGTGGTGATCATCCTTCATATATTAAAGTTATTAATTTTAAGTTGGACCACTTTATTTTTTTAGTGCTCATTTGATGGTACACTAAAAATTTATGTTAAATGTATGTTAAATGTGATTCTGGGAAAATTTATAAGTATGTATTATTAATAAAGTTAGAGCTTTTAGTTTTTCATGAAATTATAATTAATTAAGCAATTAGCTAAATATAGAATCTTATCATACTGTCTACGTTTGTTTGCAAATTTGTGTCTTAGATCACAAAGTATTCACCAATATTAAGAGAAACATTCAGGACTTCATATGTAGCTGGTATATATACAAATGCATATACAGATAAATGTTATTGATATTTAAATGTGCATTAAATATGATCCTGGAAAATATATAAATAGATATTACTAATCAAGTTAGAGTTTTAACATATATTCAATGATAGCACTGCATCTGTATGCTTTTAACATAACAGCCTGTAGTATTTCAGCATATAAATCACAGTGTTATGTTGCAAATATATGAAGAGATGATTAGATATTTGTTGATATGCCAGTATGGTGTGGGAAATATTAGTTGCTTTATGAATGTATCCATGTGAAAGATTATAGTAAAAAGCATGTAAGTCCACAGAGTGGTAACATTCACTAATGAGGAAGCAAGAGAGCATTGGGAAGACTGAGAGACACAGGAGAATTAAGAAGTGGTCCCTGGGGACTAAGGACTTTGAACATTTCTTAGGTACTTCTCGACTATTTGAGTTTCCTCTTTTGTGAATTCTCTGTTTAGTCCTATACTCCCACCTTTTGATTTGGTTGTTTGGATTTTTGGAAGTTAGTTTCTTGTGTTCTTTGTGTGTTTTGGGTAATAGCCTTCTGTTGGATGTGAGGTGAGTGAGGATATTTTTCCCAATGAGTCTGTTGCAAATTTGTCCTGTTGACTATACCCTTTGCCTTACAGAAGCTTTCCAGTTTCATGAGGTCCCATTTATCAGTTCTTGACCTTAGAGCATGAGCCAGTGGAGTTCTGTTTAGGAAATCCACCCCCACCCATGCCAATGAGTTAAAGACTCTTTCCACTTTCTCTACTATTAGATTCAGTGGCTCTGGTTTTTAGTTGGGGACCTTGATCCACTTGGACTTGAGCTTTGTGCAAGGTGACAAATATGGATCTATTTTCATTTTTCTTCGTACCAACTGACAGTTAGAACAGCACCATTTTTTTTGAATTGTGTATGTGTCGTTAAGTATGTGGTTTAATTTCTGGGTCTACAATTCTATTCCACTGATCAACCTGCCTGTCTCTCATGATACCATGCAGGTTTTTTTAAAAAAATCACTATTGCTCTTGTAGTATAGCTTCAGGTCAGAGATGAAAATTTCCCCAGAAGTTCATTTATTGTTAAGAATTGTTTTTGTTATCCTGGGTTTTCTGTTTTTCCATAGGAAATTGAGAATTGTTTCTTCCATGTCTTTGAAGAATTGTGTTGGAATTTTGATGAGGATTGAATTGAATACATAGATTGCTTTCAGTAGGATGGCCGTTTTTACTACATTAATTCTGTACTACAGTAGAAAAACTCTAGAATTGTCCCTGTCTAAAAGAACTGCAGGGACAAAAATGGCAAACAAACGGAGAGAAAGGAGATCCATTGACAGGTCCAAATTGGAATGCCTGACACTATTACTGATGCTATTGTGTGTTGACAGACAGGAGCCTAGCATGGCGGCCCTTCCGAGAGGCCCAACAAGCAGCTGAATAAGCCAGATGCAGATACTTAACACCAAAGCAATGGACAGAAGCCAGGATCTCTTGTGGTTGATTAGGGAAAGGCTGGAAGAAGCTGAAAAGGGCACCCCTTTAGGAAGACCAGCAGTCTCATCTAACCTGAACCCCAGATATCTCTCAGATACTGAGCCACCAACCAGGTAGCATAGACTGGCAGATATGAAGCTTCTGACACATATAGAGGAGAGGACTTCCGGGTCTGGCCTTAGTGAGAGAAGAATCACATAACCCTCCAGAGACTGGAGGCTCCAGGAAGGGAGGAGGTCTGGTGGGGTAGGGGGTGTGAACATCCTCTTGGATAAAGTGAGATAGGGGAGGAGGAATGGGATGAGGAACTTTTGGAGGGTTGATGTGGAAGGGGATAACGACCAGACTGTAAAAAGAATAATTAAATTAAAAAAGTAGTAGCTATTCAGGCAGGAAGATCAGGCTACTTTTTCCCTCATTAGTCTTTCATACTCATATTTCTTTTCCATAGTGTGATTATGTTAAATAATGGTTTTAAATATTCAAAAATACTCATATTTTAATATAAAATACCTTTAAAAATTAACCAAAATAAATTTTAAAGAATGCCAATTTATATTTGTCTTATATCAAATGTAATATAATGAATAATATTGTGTTTAACATAGGAAAAAGACAAATTTTGAGCTGAAGTAAATGTTAGAGTAATATATGCTAGAAAAATTTACAATACATTAAGCCATAGCACAAAGGCATTAGATAATTATACATATATTTCTTCTATAATATTACTACATGTTGACTGTTTAGAAAAAGTATTATGTAAAATTATACTGAACAAGTTAAGGAATATAATGACTGGAATCAAACATGCCTACTTTTTTAACCTTAAACAAAATATTCATTACTTCTAAATTAGTATTTGATATCACTAATTATATATACTTCTCCAAGGCTAGAGTCAGGGCTCTGCTTAGCTTGCGGTCTAATGTGATTACAGTGACCTATGTTTTATTAAAGATAATGTGAATTCGCTTGTTAAATTCAACATGTCACTGTCTCCAGAACAATGAGTTGGCACCTTGGTGGATGAATAAAGTTGAAAGATGACATCAGTGGCTTCATCTGAGCTTTGAAAGTGTTCATAAACATCAATTACATGTCTCTGTGTATGTCTTTATATATGTAACTGCTACATATGAAGTCATGAGTGTGTTTCTCTCAATATTAGTGAACATTTTGTGAGCTGAGACACAGCATTTTCAAATAATCCTACATGGTATGAAAAGAGTCTACATCTAGCTGATTGCTTAATTAACTAAAATTTGATGAAAAACTCGCTAATGTTGGAAGAGAGACATTGAATATTAACTGATGCCTCCAAGTTCTTGTTTCAGTTATCCAATCTGCTGTTAGTGTGTGTCCAACACACAGATTGCTACAATCATTTCAATTGATGCCAAACTAAATCTAGTCCATGTAGATTACCATTATCTTACTAAGTCTATCCATTTACTGCAAAATTATTTACTCCCATCCCACACAGTTCTAGATTGATATTTGAAATCTTAATATTGCTTTCCCCTTCAGCATCTTTCATAGTTTTAATTCTTTGAATTACTGTAAAGTGTAGATGTAGATGTAGTGTTTCCTTAATTATAATTTTAGTGTTGTTATAGCAACAAGAGCAAAGGTAGCAGGTTAACTTAATCATCAAAATTGGCATCAAAATATAAGTGTTTAATCTGAGCATGGCAATAATTATGAGTACTTATAATTGTTAATAAAAATTAATTAGTTCTGTATTTCTAAAATATGATTATAAAATCTAAAAATGGTTTTATCTTCTTGGCAAATAGCAGAGGCTGAGAGACTGATCATGTTACACCATGAATCGTGTTCCTCTAAGGTAAAATGTTAATAGATATATTAAATTTCTTAATCCTGTGTTGAAAAATGATTAAACAATCATTTCCTTATATTTAAAAACCCACTTAATTAAATTTAAGGAGACAGAATGTTTAAAACAGTGTTTTGTTTTGTTTTGTTTTTTAATATTATCATCTGTTTTATTCAAGTTTGACACTTCTGATTTTGAAGTGGTTTTTAAGTTTACAAGTTGTTTGTCCTTAGTAACAAAACAAGATTTTATGATTTAATTAACTGTTTATATATTTGTGGATTAGTGATACAATGTTTAAGAGAATTAGTACAAAAATTTAAAAATCTGCAATAACAATTTACATTTATTTTAATCTGATACCTGATTATCATAGCCTTGCCTAAAACAATTCATAATAAATATATTAAAGCTTTAGTGCCATTCTCATTCCATCAACACCTATTAGCACAATGTGATCTGGGAGAAACAAGGTACAATTCTGATTTTAGAATATCTGAGAATTACAAAAAAAAAAACCAAAAACCAAAAAAAAAAAAACCACCGTGTGTTGATTTTGAATTGTTCGTAACATCCTATATAACAACTTCATCTGTACAAAACAATGAAATATTAAATCTTAAATATCTGTGGAATTAATTATGTTTCAGTAAACTAACTGCCCAACAGGAATTAAATAGTAGTCTCCATGTAAAACTTTTGTTAATTTTAACACAGTTAATTCTTGAGACATTATTTTAGTTTCTGCAAAATATGATATATATTTAGATGGAAGATGAATCAGTTATTAAAATTAAAAATAAGAAAGTGTGTTTAATACTATTAAGGAAAAACCTGGAAACAAACTCAAATTTATGTTTTTAATTTATCTCAGTATTCAAATGTTTTGTTTTTTAATTGAGTGTTGTTACATTACTATAGCAATAAAATGTCAACTTTAAAAAAAATTGTTTAAAAATCACTTGAGTGTCCAAAGGCTTCAGTACACAGGATTTGTTTTGGTTTTAGGGGAACTTTACAATATTCGTTATAGATAAAATTAAAAAGAAAATATATTTCACCTCTCCTTTTATTGAATCCACTGGTATAGTTAGTGCAGGTGTAGGGCAAGCATACAAAATATAGCACATGATGGTGTGGGTATGGAAAAATATGAATTCTTACAAACTTTTGATGGACCACTTTAGAATGGAGATTTCCATATTGATTTCAAAAGTGGTTCACCAAGGATGCTAATTTTTATACACTCATACTTCACATATTGTCTTTTTTATTTTTGATGATGGCCACTCAAATTGGGTCAATTATTATCTTAATTATATTTTGAAATTAGCTAGCTAATGCAAGAAATACTTTCTTATTGTTTTAAAGAGAACAATGTAATCCCAAAGTAATCTTTAAAGTTTCTTTACCTCAAAGAAGATATTCAACAACATACCAATAATTTAAATATCTACAATATTTCTATATACCATGGGGGTTTTCCTTTCAAAACGAACTTTCTCTGAGTTATATCTTTTCTAAGTCTCATAAGGTCAAATATATATATATATATATATATATATATGTATATATATATAACAATGTATACATATTTAAATATATATATATATAATATATATAATCTTGTAAAGGGGAAATTACCTTTTCACATTTTCAAAAAATGTTTTCACTTACAGCATTCAATAAACTATTTATTATAGTTACTTTAGTGTTTTCAGCTACCTAACAGTATTACTAGAGAATGAGAATGCATGTTTTGAATCCTTATTTTTCTTTAATATGAATTGCCTCTATATCCACACTAAATCTGTTCATTCAACTAAAATAGAGCTGAAGACTCATTTTATAAATTCACCCATATTTATCATTTGAAAAATTTACATTTTTATTATTTTCTAAAATGTAGAAGATACTTATATAGTACTTATATGGCACCAATTATTATTAAAAACTATCTTAGATCTATGTAAAATGTGTTGGAGAAGACTGGGAAATTGGCTCCACTGGTAATGTCCTTGCTGTGAAGGCATAAAGAGGAGTTCAGATACCTAGTGCTGTCATGAAACACTGAGTGTAGTGTTGGTCATGTTAAGGTCATGTTAAATGATGTGATATTGTAGACATGTAGATCCTTGCTACATGCTTTCCAACTAATGCAGTCTGTGAGCAGTTCAGTGAGAAACTTTGTCTCCAACGTAGATTGGAGAACTACTGAGAGGTTCAATGGAAACATGAGAGGTTCATCTCTACCCTCCATATGCTCATGCATTCACCCATGCATATATATCCATGTGTTTAAGGGTATACTCAGGCATAAAATGCACACACACACAAAAAATAAATACAGGTGTACCAAAGGACATGTTCAAGTTATATGAAACATTACATCCACTCATCTATAGGATTTGACTTGTCTTTATTTTGATATTCCTGTGGTTATCCTGGGAAGGCTCTATGTACTCACTACTAGCTCAGATGTTTGAAGTGTGAAAGAATAACTAGAAGTTAATGACAGTCCTTAGCTTTGAATTTTGTTTGGGTTGGATTTCTTATTCTGGGATTTTGGTTGTGGGCATTTTTTTTTGTATTCATCTCTGTTAATTTTATCCTGAATGAACTCAGAAAGTCTTTAGGACCAGTATGGTTACTTCATTTATTATGAACTTAAATAGTTGTAAATATTTTGGGCTTGTGTTCTTTTTTTCCTCCTTTGTATCTGAAAATTGATGTAAAGAGAGCCAGAAAAGAACTTTTGTGTGCAGTATCCAGATGTTTTGTGTGCAGTATCCAGATGTTTTGTGTATATATAATACAAAATATGATTATTTTGCTTTAGAGGAAAAAAAGCCATCCTAAGATTACTTGAAAGTATAGTAAACTTAAATGTTAAATGCATAATTTAGATATTCTGATACAATATGCTTCCTACTTTTATTATCTATAGGGTTCAGGGAATGGATTTATAGAGTGTTTATAGAGTTTTATACTGATGAGTAGATAGGTAAATAGACAGTGAGAAACAGACAACCAGACAGATATGGGTACCACCTTAGGGACGGAGTCTGAGCTATGTCGATTTGACACTCTCTGTGAACTCAGAAAACTTAGTTTTATTTTAGATGTGACTCAATAAACAGGAAGACGTCCGCTGACTCAGTTTTCTGCAGCATGTGAGGAATCTCAACATGGGAGAGCTTAATAAAATAACAGTTGGAAAAATTGGCACAGTGGCTAATTTTCTTCTTTGTCCTTCGTTTTATTCATTATGTTGTTTTGCTTCAATTCTAGCCCTTTTAATTTTTGCTTTGCCAGTTGTGCTAACTCTCAGAAATTGATTTCTGCTGTGTTCTGAAATTGTTCTAGGGGTTCAATCTAAAGGATTTTTAAAACACAATGACTTTATAATCACATAATTTTATGTTTAATTCTGACTGAATCTCAAGCATTTTGTTCTTTTCACTGATCTGCATGTAGTTGAATAGAGGCTTCCAGTCCCTTGTGAACTTCACTCCTTCATTCTTTTCTTCCTTCCCTTTTTATTAGAAAATAGTTTTAATAGTTAAAAATGAATGTTTTATTTTTATGGTGAAACAGTCAAACTTCTTTATTTCATTTTTTGAAACATGCAATTACATTTTTATTTTTTCTTACTCAATTGTATAGCAGCACATAAGAACTTTTCAACAGAATGCATAGCTTAATACATGTTGATTAGAATACACTTGAAATATGTTAAAATCCCTGAAGTTGAAAGGCCAAAATTGGATGCAAGAAATAAAAAAGATCAGTGTTCTCTGCTGTCAATGACCTTCAAGCAATTTGAAGGCCAAAGGAAAGAAAACAGATACCTAAAAATTGTATTCCAGGTCATTGTCTTTCTTTGAGAGGATTGGGAGCAGACATAGTTAGAAGAGCATTGCAAGTTAATGGTTTTCTTCACACAAATACATATGGATATTGGGAGTGATGCCGTTGAAACCCTCCATTACTGATGTTAATATTGTGGTTAGAGTTAAGTTTGACTGGGTTCATGGAAAATCCCCAGTCAGCTGCAGAAGACTAATACAAATCTGGTGGTCAGGATGAATAATGATATGATAAAGTTCTAACCTTGTTGAGAAATACATTGGACGTCAAGATGCCCAATGTGATGACCTGTAACCTTTCTGAAAAACCAACATCCTGCTGACTAATAGATATGACAAACCTGTGACCTTTCTAACATCCTGTAAACATCAGCTAATTCCCAACCACAAGAGAGCTATGTCCTTGGCCTGTGTAAATATTTCCCACTTACCCGCTCCCTCTGTTACCCCTGTTATCGTATAAATTGAGCCTTGGGAAAAAATAAAATTGTCGCCTTGATCAGACTCTTGTCTTGGTGTCCTTCTTCGCGTCTTTTCTACCCCCATTCTCTTCCAGGTACCCTCTACACCCGCATTGACATATGGAGGCAGAGTATGATGTGAAGAGGACAAGAAAATGGGGCAAGCCCTACAGATTATCCTCATAGAGCATCAAATGAAATCCATTATGTGAAACCTTTTTATATGTTGATAAATTGCAGTAAGCTTAGTTAAACAGTTACTTTTTTTTCTCTTTTAAGCTTAGCATACATATTTGTATGCCAATTTTGAGTTCACATTATTATAATTTATATTCTGCCATTTTTTTCAAGCATGGTTTTTATTGACTTGAATACTAGGTTTACAGACACCTTCCTCTCAAGGAAAATATTTAGTTTCAAATTAGATTCATAAAATAGTATAACACATTTCATAGTAGATAAAATTCTTATCTCTTTAACTGTTCTTTTAGATAATTTTACACATTGACTTATTAATTTAAAAATCCTTAGTTTATCAATTATTTCAAAATCTTTAATTTATAATGTTTGGGGTATGACAGATTTTTTCTGATGATAACATAATACATATATTACAAAATATGGCTCTATTCTGAGTGTCTTGAGAAATTTTATGAGGCTGAATTTTTAAGTAACAAACTGAATGGACTAATTTCTTTGGTAGAGGAAATTACAAGACAGACACCTTGATGACCACAACAACTATAATGGAAAATATTTAATTGGGACTGGCTTACAGTTTCAGAGGTGTATTATTGTAATGGAGGGGAGCATGGATGAAAGTTGAAAAACATAGTGCTGGAAAAGGAACTGAGAGTTTGATAACTTGACTAGAATATAGCAGAAGGAAACTATGTTGCACACTGAGTGTTACTTGAGCTTATGAGATATGAAAGCCCACACTCACAGTGACACACTTCCAACAATGCCATCCATTCTAATAGTGCCACTCCCTATGGACCAAGTCACTCCCTATGTGACTGTATGAAGGCCACACCCATTCAAACCATTTCAGCATATTAACTATTTATCAATCCTTCTTAAGTCTGGAATTTTTTAAAAAAGAACAAAATGAAAAACTTGTGAAGTTTGGAGAGTAAAATGCTCCTAGGAAGTTTACTGTTGTTGTCAATTCATTTTTTTAAGTTAATTTTTTAAAAGAAGCCTGATCTGTTTTGGAATAATAAAAGATGCCCTGAGGGCAAGACCACACCCTCAAAAGCATCCAATGTGTGAAAGTCAAAAGCCTATATTGTTTCCTTTTCCAAGAAAGCTACTTTCTGTGGAAGTTTTCACTCTTTTCAGCATATAGCATCGTCTATATCCATGCTTCAGCTAATCTAGCCTTCATTTTCAATTGGCAGCAGACCTTTTAGTATCTTCCATGTGCTTCTTTCTCATTTAGAGACTTGAGAAATACAAAGGTGTTAAGGACATGGGGTCCTCTTCTGTGGTTTCAAAGAGCCTCTGAGATGATGAACTGAGTAGCAGAGACTGAATCTTTGTGGGGTGGGATGTGGGGAGAAGACGTTGGGAGATTGTTTCAGAAAGTTGTGAAGATGATGAATACTTGTGTGTATATTGGGGGAGTGTTAAATATTGCAGACTCCAAGTTGTATGTTTAGGCCAGGCGTCAGTTCAACTTAGACTTTTTTATTTTATTTTCATATTTTTATTAATCATTCCATTCGTTTACATCTCAAATGATATCCCACTTCCTGGCTACCAACCCCCATTCCACATCCACCCTCCTAAAGTTAGCCGCTAGAGGGTCCCTGACCAGAGGGAAACATGAGGCTCCCAGAACCCAATGTGGATGACTTTAGCTGAAGTTCAAAGAGAAGGGGGAGATAGATCCTGTTGAGACCACCTCCAGTAAATAGGCAAAGCCCCTGGTCCAGTGATCTATCTCAAAGTTTTGAAATGTTCCTGTCCAAAGGAAGAACTGCCAGGTGTCAGTTCCGGCGAGGGTCGTCTTTTCTGTTGGTTCTTCTTGAGGCAGAAGAGGGGTAAGAGTGGAGGGGTAAGAGTTTGTCTTATGAGATACAGAGGAGTAATGGGGGGGTAAGACTTTATCTTAGGAGATATTTAAGGTTGCTGTGTGTTGGGCCTTACCTTGGTGTTTCCCTTCCCCCCTCACTGAGCCTTTTAGCCTGCTATAGCAAGAAATTGTTTACACCCTTGGCAGCTGCTCTTAGCCCTGATTTGGGGCTGGGATTTTCTATGGCACCCTTCCTCCTCACCTAGCCTTCCAGCTTGTTGTTGTTTAAGAAGTTGTTTATGCCCCTGATTGGGCCCAGAACTTTCCACCACACAGACTTTTCCTGTTTTCCTCATTGGGAGCTGCCTTGTTGTTTTCCACGGCTTTTGCCTTGGGTATATACGGAGATCTCAATAAAGCCTTGGTGGCACTCACTGGAAATGGGTGACCCGTGTACGTGTTTTCTTCTTAATCCGAAGGCCCTCGCTGACTAGGGGTAACAGGTTAGCTATGCAGGCATAGCTGACAGCTGTGCAATAATAGAAAATTTACTTATCTAAGTTTAAGTTAGTATGTTACTGATGCTGACCTGCGGTCTGTGATCCTCTGAGGTCAGAAACTGCAGTCTCTGGAACTTAGAGTACCTTTTCCTAAAACAGCAAAGGATTCAGTAAATAGTCTTCCTTCTATCTCAGCAGGAAACGCACAGTCCTAACTTTCAGCCTGCTAGGAGGAAGTCACAAGAAGAAAAAGGGACATTTGAAAAGTGATTATACACTTTATTACTAAGTTGTAAATTTTTTCCTATGAAAGTTAACTACGGGAAAAGCAGAAAGATCCTAAGTGGGGAAAGGCAAAAATTTCTAACAAGAGAAAAATTCTTCCAGGAGGGGAAAATTATTCTACTCTCTTTTCTTTGTCCTCAGTACTTAATACATCTTTCAGAATACATGATCACATGTCACACAGGTGCATCACAAGTTCACACAAAGAAATCAAATCATAAATGGAAATAGAAGTTCATAAAACATCGTGTTTACATGCATCCCCATTAAGAGTAGTTACCCGGCTAAACGTCCATCACCTGTCATAGCTCGACAGGTTCCCTGAAGGTTTAAAATCATAACCAAGTTATTAGTGAAGTTTTGTATAGATAAACCCAGTCAATATTTTATCTTCTGCCCTAGCACATATAATAAATCATTAGTTACCTTTTTATGACCTTTGTCTAATTATTTTACAGCCTCTTGCAATGTACTCTGAGGAGGAGAAAGTCTGCTAAGAGCAATTAACTGGTGACACTTGGGAGACTGGCAGAATTCTCATTGCAGTTTTGACTATCAGAAAAGGACCTAATAGCAGTCCCACTATAAAAGAGCTCAATAAACATTGATATGATTTTAGGGATTCTTATAGGATTATCTTTAAGACTTAAGTCATCTATTTGTCTATAGAGCCTCACTACAAGACAGTATTTTCATAGATCTGCAGAGATCTGCTCCAAAGGAGTGGGCTACTACTAAGTGATATCAGATATGTTTAATAATAACCTATTGGAGCCAAACATCGGATTGAGCCCAGGGAACTTGGTTGGGAAGCTAGTGGAATGACTGGAGGAGTGGAGGGGTATTGTAACCTCATTGGAAGAACAACATAGGCTGGCCAGACAGTAGTTTATATAGATATTGAACCTGGATTGGTTTGATATCAAGTGTCTACTGGGACAGTTTTCTCTCAGGTGGCTTTCCTTCTTTGTGTACTAGTAGCCTCTTCTGGATGTGCCTGGCTATGATGTCTGTGGGCTGGGCGTGCTTTCTCCATACCTATGATACTGCTCAGCCTGAAGTCCTATGGTAACTCCTGCTATAAAGCCATGGAGACTTGGGATTCCTTAGTTCTAAAAATCAACCACACCATTGGCATTTGTACACACGCAGAATATGTGTGTGTGTATATATATGTATGTTTCAAGACCTCCTAAGGATTCATCCTCCTGTCAGGATGTAACTATTGGTGTCAGGTTTACAGTAAAACTTCACAGTTTTCAGATACCATAGTGCTCTACCTGTGACCTCTGACAGAGGTATATCTTACTCCTTGATTGTACTGAGTTGATGAGATCAGCTTCTGGCAACCAATTGTGAGGATAACATTTTGCATGTATAATCATGAGAAATATCATGTCCTGTCAATTCTCTAATACTTGTTCTCAGGGCTGTCTGGATTATATGCTGGAGGTCTTGTAATTTGAATTCATATCTTGTTTGATTCCTGTTCCCAGAACCCCATTCTATGTTACTTTCAAAGCATATAAGTTCTCTGTACAGATGGCTCCAGCTCTTGTTTCAGATAATGTAACAGGCAGAATGACATTCCACTGCTCTCCTAGCTACAAGAAGAATGAATCTTTTTGTCATCAAGACTTGCACCTAGCTTTGAAGAATCTGAGGAATGCTGACTGGGCCTCCAGGTGCAAGTCATTATTTTTGGAAAAGGACCTGGATTTTCTTTGGATTGGGAGCATTGAGGATCGACAAATTTTGCTTCTCCCTTCCAAGACTGAAAATAAAATTAACATTTTTATTTTAGGTCATTTATTTTTGATTAAATCTTCCATTTTCATGTAATGATCTTATTGAATTCCTGAAATCCTCGTCCTCTTTTTGGAAGCAAATCTTGATTTCTTCTTCTGATTTTTGTCGTTTATTGGATCACAGAAAGTTGGATGTAGTCAGCTATCTTACCCAGAAGCCTTTGCTCTGCTATTGTTCATGAGTTTCATTGGTTCATAATTTGTTTAGTCAATTATGGATTAATTCTTATGAACAATGTGATAAATTCCTAGGTACAGTCACTAAACTTGAACTCACATTGATTCCCCTGCTCTGTTTTCTTAAAATATCTGTTCTGCTCATTAAGTTGCCCTAATAGTTTTGTAAAAGGTAGATTTGAGTGGGTCTGTTTCTAGTCTCCCTACCTACTCTCCTCTCACTTATATCTTTGATGTTTTTGCACATTGGCCTTTTCTTTTTCCTTACTTTTCTCTTCCTTTCCTTTCTTTTCTTTTTCTTTATGATATATCTGCTGTTACTTGAAATACCTATTCTTTTTATTCTTTGAATGCTTCAACTCTGAATATTTTTATGTATTAAAGAGTTATACTCTTTTTAAATCTCCCACTACCTTGGGTATCTTATTTCAATTCTGTTTTTCTCTCTTTTGTATGTAAATATAGAATATTTATTTGAAATTTCTACAACTTTCTACAGCTCTGTGCAACCTGATGGTGTGCCTTTCAAAGGCATTCTTTGTTTCTGCTGCAGAAATAATTTACAAATTCTGCCTTAAACTGCACTTTCTCATACAATACCCATGTACTCTTTCACATTCACATTGCTCCATTCCCAATTATAATCATAATCACTTGAATAAATGATTTGGTAATTTTGGTAATTTTGAAATCAATGTCTTCTTTTCTTATTTTTCCTCTCTCTCTCTCTCTCTCTCTCTGTCTGTGTGTGTGTGTGTGTGTGTGTGTGTGTGTGTGTGTGTGTGTAACTAGTGTACAATTATGTATACTGTTGCATAGGCTTCCAGAATTCAAAAGAGAGGATCAGATCAGTTTCATCTTGAGATACAAGCTACTGAGAGCTGAACAACTTGAATGCAATGAGTTCACTTAGGTCCCTAGGAATAATGCCACGTGGTCTTAATCACTAAGACACCTTTCAGACCTTAGCTAGGTTTCATATGTACCTACTTAGAGTATGGTTGTACTTAGTATCTTTTTGGTATAAGTAATAAATTCAACTCTATAGTTCTGTTGGGATTTCACTATTTGTGGATATCCAGAGGAACTACTTTCTATATAGAATCCATCTTGTTTATAAGTTGTCATTTTCTGTGCTATCTTCTTGGGGGCAGAGCAGTAATTTTATTGTGTCTTGCTTTTTAACTATAAGTCATTTAACTGCAATTATAAGATTTTCTCTGTAATCCGTGGTTGTTATTTCTACTTCAGTTTAGAGCAATAAATTGTCCTATGTCTTTGATTCTCCAGGTTCTTAGATGTCTAGACACATATATACAATGCTTTTTATCTCTATACATGGAAGTTGAAAAGACAAGTTTATAGAAATAAGGTATAAATAATGGTCACTAGAGTTTAAACAGAACATGTAAAATGTAATAGAAGAAAATCAGATAACAGGTACAAAAATATCAATAGAAAGAAAGATAATGTCCTAATATTTATATCAATAGTAGATGATGAGAGTTTACTATAATTTATTGAATAATTTATAATGAATTATAGAAAAATGAACTTAGATTTTTCCTAAGACAAAGAAATAACAAGTGATGAAGGACACAGAAATTGTAGTTTCATATTTTGAATATAATACAGTTATACGTGCATAGATTATCTTATTATATACCATAGAATGTTTGAGTATTTAAAATATTTTCTTCAGAGAACATCTTTTTATGTGAAGCATGACCTTAAAATTCATCTCGGCTCTATGGTTGATGAATTAACTCAAATGCAAGCTTTTCTTCTAAACATTATGAAAACTTTGCATTGGTTTCAAAGTTCTTTCACTATAGATTTTTGATACTGCATGATAAAAATTGAAGAAAAGATATTGACCACCCGAGGCTTGTAAGGGATGAAGGAGGCAATGAACTATGTGATTATTAAAGAAGGATCTATCACATGGAAGGAAAGCAAACTTGAAAGCTCTGATGAAGAAGTGAGCTGCTGCACATAAGTGCTGCAAGATGAGTAATGAGTTTCTGTGACCACTGCATGATGTCAAATTGCTGAGCTTCTTGATAAGATTCTCTGCTTTGCTTTTATTGTAATTGCAACGAAGAGGATTCTGGTCACCATTCCCATACCGCTCCTCACGCACTCTCCCAAATAGTTCCCCATTTCTGTCCACTATTTTGTTTTGCATTCTGGGGGAGATACACATCCTACCTTGGACTGTCATTTTTACCCAGTTTCTTTGGTTCTGTGGATTGCAGCATGGTTATCCTGTACTTTATGGCATAAGTGAGTGCATGGCATGCATGTCTTTGGTATGGGTTACAACCAGGTATGGGAAAGGTGAGGGGACTGGAGAGGACTGGGGTGGAGAGGAGAAATTGGTGGTGGCCATCCATCTCTGGTACTACCTGAGGCCTTTTTGAGAATACAGGGAGTCTATGGGGGTGACCTAGCTTATATTCCTATCAATGAAAGATATAGATACTTGAGTCACTACCTTCTGTAGTCAGACAGGACTTCTAGTGAAGAGAGGGGGACATCAACCCCCCCAAACCTTCAATCCAAAATTTGTCCTGCATATAAGATGGAAGAATACTGAGGGAACAGCCCTCCAATGACTGGCCACCATCAGTCCCATCCCTTGTAAGAGAGCCAACCTCTGACACTGTTAATGATACTCTACTATGCTTGCAGACAGGAACTTAGCATGATTGTCTCCTGAGAGGCTTTATCCACCAGGGGATGAAAACAGATTCAGAGAACCACAGCCAAGATCAGGTGAAGCTCAGAAAATCCTGTGGAGGGAGTGGGGGGTCGTGATAGAATTGAGCAAGCTGCGGAGATCAGGGACTCCACAAGAAGACCTAGAGTCAACTAACCTGGGCCAAGGGGATTCAAAGAGACTTAACTACCACCCAGAAAGCTCATAGAGGATGAACCTAGACACCCTACCTATTTGTAGCAGATGTGCTGCTTGGCTTTCCTTTGAGTCAGGTAACAACTGGGGTGTGGGCTCTTTCTGACTCTGTTGGCTGCCACTGAATCCCTTTATTCTACCCAGTCTGCCTGGTTGGGCCTCAGCATGAGAGAATGTGCCTAGTCCTATTGGGACTACATATCTCAGGATCGGGTGGTACCCGAGGGGCTTCCACTTCTCTGATGAGGATCAGTGGAGAGTTGCAAGTGTGAAAATGGAGGGAGAGAAGGAAGTAATCCTGTGATCTGGATATAAAATGAAAAAATAATTACTGAAAGAAAAAAAGGATTTTGAGCCCTGCTGACATCATCTGGTCATCACATTAATATGTTTCCTTTTTTTTTTTTTTTGGTTCTTTTTTTTTTTTCGGAGCTGGGGACCGAACCCAGGGCCTTGCGCTTCCTAGGCAAGTGCTCTACCACTGAGCTAAATCCCCAACCCCATTAATATGTTTCTAATTGATTCATTGAGAATAAAGTAGAGGTAAGGACAAGGGTGGCTGTAGAAACATTAATTGTATACTACCTGAGAGTTTGTAGTTATGTACATTCTAAATTTTCATTATTATACAAGAGATAAGTATAACATCACCATTAATAATATAAGTTTTTCATTGCTGCATAGAACCCTTTAGAAAGCCACAACTTCTCAAAATATAGAAAACTGATCATTGACTATACAGTCCAAACTCATAAATTTATAACACAACCCTGCACATAAGGATCAGGGGTATTGTTGAAGATGGGGTGGAAAAAAATTGAGTTAGAGGACATGGACGTTTGTATCAAGATTGCATCTTCTATAAATGACAGAGAATTTATACTCATGATACTTCAACATTATTATAACCTGCTGAAAGACTTATATAATGAATATAATGACAGCAGACCTGATGGTATTAAATGAGTAAATATGTGTCCCACCCTTAGACAAAATCTACAGAAAACTAAAGACTTCAAAGAAAAGAATTAGTTTTCTTCAGGGATGAATACCCTAACTGTGTATCCAACAGTAAGTCTTCAGTGCTGAACTCATATACACACAAATAAAATGAAACAGACCCAAATTATAAGCTTGCACACACACACACACACACACACAGGAGATATATACCATTATATATGGATTGTATATACCATAAGGTATAATGGTATATATACCCTATGTATATATATTGTGTATATGTGTGTATAGAGAGAGTGAGAGACATAGAGACAAAGACAGAGACAGAAAAAAGGCAATATGCAGAAAGATTTGTATGGAGGAGAGGGAGAGGAAATAAGGTAATTACATATTAACTAAATAATTCTGTGGAAAAAGAGTTTTAGTTATGTAGGCCAGTGCAGTATCTACAGAGTAAGAAATAGATTCTGTATATACAGTAAAGTTCTATTTAATACATATGAGAAAAATAAAAGAACAGATATATCAAGTACATTTAGCCAGAACAGGTACCTCTCTTTGATTTCCCTTTTTCTAAATATTTCTTTTCAGCACCTTCAGGAGACTAGTCCCAGTCTTAGAACATGGTCAACACACGTGTTACTGCCATTGGGATGTATCCTCCCCTAACTTGCTTATTCACAACAAAGTCAACAGCAGGTTGAGGGACAATGTAGACTCTTCCAATTTTGTCATGATACCATTTGTGAGGAGGTCATAAATGTGCTTTTAAGGCAGTGATCATTGTCTTGATAACAGATATCAACAGTTCTCTTTTATGTGATCTGAAATACAACTCTGTTTCCTAAATGTTCTAAAGGACCTACAAGGTACCAGGTGCCTCTCTTTCCCCCACACTTTTTTTCTGTTTTCAATATTAATAAAATAATGTGGCTTCAGCTAAGAGCAACTATAGTTTTCTTTAAAGTGGAGAAGTGATGACCATACAATAGACATCAGAAAGAGCATTATGACCATTTTAAATGGACTGAAACCTAGTCTCTAATGATAGAGAAAAAGTATTTACATATTCACTAAAATTGTACAAGAAAGTTTGCTAAAGTTTGAATCGAAGAAAATTTCAATAATAACTATTTGAGTATGGTTCATACTTTAGCATGGCTACATGATAATCAAATTTTGACTTTCAATACTCCTCTACTTTTATGACTTTGACCACTTAGAAATACTCATATTCTTTAGAAAAAGATCATATGAAGAGACTGCCTAATCCTACACAGGGAATTATACCTTGTACTTCAAGTTCATATTTATGTGAAAATTTGAATGGGATTCTAGCTGACACAAAAGAAAAGCAATCATATTATCTTTCAAGTGAAGAATATAAATGGAAAATGAAGACTACACCACAGGATTGGGTTCCATGTGGCATATAAAAAGGGTATTTTAAAGGAAATTAAATTAAGTATATTCAGTATAATGTTAATTGATATAGAAAATGACAACTCAAGTTGCTCATAACAGTTAGAGATGAGCAAATGATTCAAAGTAATTTGGCTTATGATGATATTGATCACTCAATTATTTTTTATTCCACTTCATTTTTTACCATGTCCTTGGGAATGCAGTAAAATAATAATAAAAAAGTAATTTAAAGCACACTCAATCAAGTTTTTTTATTAGGTGTTCTGGAATTCTTTTGACCTCATTATGAGGAACTATATTTATAATAGCCTTCTAAAGTTAATGGAGGCACTACTATCAATTTTGAAAAAAAAGTTAAATATTATATGCTAAACCAGACTCATTTTCTATGTTTTTGCTGAATCTAGTGAGTGATACATGATATACAAAAGACATGCTTTTATTTAAGTAGTATTTATGCATTAAAACTAAATTATGTCTATCAACTTTAGCCCAAATAATAGCATACTCATTTAGTTTAATATTGCGTCTTCTTTTGAAATGCTTTTCAATGTAGCATAAATATAATAAAACAAAAATCACAGCATTTTAAAACAAATTTTAAAATGAATTGGTTTTATTAATTTATCAGTAAAATGATAGCCACTAATTTGTCTTACTCTTTGGTAAAATTACACTGAATTATTTATAGTGATAGCATTATGAAAGGAAAAAATTTTTTGGAAGGTAGTTCTATAGAACTAGCTATTTAACACCCTCTCTTAAGTTGGTTATAAGTAAAAGTAAAATGAAGCTTAACAAGGAGGAAGGCCAAAGTGTGGATGCTTCAATCTCGCTTAGAAGGGGGAACAAAATCATCACTGGAGGTAGAGGCAGGAGAGGAACCTGAGTGGGGGAGGAGAGAGGGAGAAAAAAAGCTGGTGGGCAGGTTGAGGTATTGTAAGAGACAGGGGAGAAGTCCAGAGGATACGGAGAATGAATAAGAAAATGGTGGCAGGGAGAATGGGGGAACCATTAGAAAGTCCTAGTGGCCAGGAATGCAAGAGTCTCCCAGAACCCAATGGAGATGAGATTAGCCGAAATAACAGAGGGGAGACAGAATTGAAAGAGACGATCTCCAGTAGATAAACATGGCCCCCAGTTGAGGGATGGGAGCCATCCACCTGTCTCAAAATCTTTAACCCAGAATTGTTCTTGTCTAAAGGAGATACAGGGACAAGCACACACACACACACACACACACACACACACACACACACACACACACACAAAATGAAACAGAGACGGAAGGAAAGACCATCCAGAGACTGCCCTTCCATGGGTTCCATCTGATGCATAGACACCAATCCCCTATACTATTACTGATACCACGAAGTACCTGCTGACAGGAGCCTGGTATAGCTGTTCCCTGAGAAGTTCCGCCAGCACCTGACTAAGACAGAAGCAGATACACCAGTCATTGGACTGACCCTTTGGAAGAGTTAAAGGGCTGAAGAGGCTGAAGGGTATTGCCACGCCTTATAAAGAAAAACACTATCAATTAACAGTACCCCTCAGGGCTCCCAGAGACTAATCCACCAACCAAACAGTATACATGAGTGGGTGCATGGCCCTGTTATATATGTGGGAGGACTGCTTTATCTGGCACCAGTGGGAGGCGAGGTGCTTGTTCTGGTGGAGGCTTGATGCCCCAGTGAAGCAGGATGATAAAAGGGTGAGGTGGAAGTGAGTGTGTGGGTGGGGAAGGCCCCTTTTAGAGGCAAAGGGGATGGGAGATGGGTTGCGGGTTTGCATAGGGGAGACTGGGAAAGGGACAACACTTGAAATATAAATAAATAATAATGAAAGAGGAAGAATAGAACATAAAGTTTAGAAACATTATTTTGATACAAATAAGTGCTAAGTAAGAATAGTTTGGAAGTACAAAGTACTGAAATAAAATTTGAGAGAGTTTATTCATTGGGAACAACAAAAACCAATCAAATGATAATTCTTTAGGTAAAATATTACATTTTAAATTTTAGTTATTTTTTGTTTCATTTTGATTTGAAGCAGGGTCTCATGTATCTCAGGCTAGTTCAAATTCATGAGATAACTCTCGTGGCTTGGAATTCACAGCACAACTCTTTCCTCAGTCTCGCTTTTGCCGCTAGTTTGCAAATTAATTTTAGCATGAAAGACACACGTTTTTGGATATTACCCTTAAACATTGCATTATTCCTTTATAATATGTCATACCCAGGCAGTGGGTAGAGACAAGTATCAATTGTAAAGGGAGTGGAATAAATGATTATTGGTCTTAGGCATTCAAACAGTCCCGACTTAGCTGACATGAAACAATAGTACCCATTTTCACAAATAATCTTTGGATAGTTTCTCCATCTGAGCAGTGGGAAATAAGCTGTGCAGTATTTTAGGAGCATATACAAAAGGGGGCAATAGCAAAGCAGAGCACCTGAGGATTTCTGACCGTGTGATGTGTGTCATACATCTGTGACTTGAAATCTCTGATTGAATCAGGGATGTAGAGTCCCGTCTAAGAGAGAGAGAGAGAGAGAGAGAGAGAGAGAGAGAGAGAGAGAGAGAGAGAGAGAGAGAGAGAGAGAATCTTTGAATAAACAGGGTTGGAAATAGTTCATCAGAGTTATGCCAAGCACTGGAGGTAAGGAAAGTCAAAATAACTGCTACATTTTCTTCTTTAAACATAATAAGCCAAGTACTTGTGTCTAGCAGTCTGTGTCATCTCATAATTTTGTCCAGTATAACTACTTTGTATTTATTTATATATAAATGTTCCATACCTTTTAGACATTTACATTGTTAAATGCAAATTGAAATCACAAATAAATGGATAGGTTCAGTGCATTATGTCACAATCCTGATGCAGTGTGTCATACACCCCTAATCTTAAACCTCAGCACTTGTGAGGCCTGGGGTACATATATAAATAATTATATCATTAAATCATAAAATATCTGACAGATTT
The DNA here is from genome assembly GCF_021556685.1 of Rattus norvegicus. NCBI lineage: Eukaryota > Metazoa > Chordata > Mammalia > Rodentia > Muridae > Rattus > Rattus norvegicus. Next base: position 70,425,591 of record NC_141548.1, read on the forward strand.
CTCCTTCCTACAATATAGTATCCCAATCTCTATGCAATAGAGTCCCATTTACAGTTCAGGATTGAAACCATGGAATAACACAGAAACTGGGATTGATAAATTCCATAAAATATTAAATTTCTACGTACTACCAAAGTTGGCTGACATTTTTAAAATAGAAAGATAATGATAATTATGAAAGTGAGCATGCAAAATGAAGCTACAGAAATACTTTGAGAAGTTGCCTCTTGCTCTTTAAAGGTGTAGTCTGATTATGCATTTTTTTGGATGCGACTCACAAATTTTACAAGAAAGTTATTTATAGAAAAGGAAGGAATTTTTCACGAACCATTTCCAAATTATCATTTCATAATTACTTGCTTAATGATAAATTTCCCAAGATCAGCATCATCATAAACAACGTATTGCCTATATATACCGAAAATGTGGTTCATATACAAAATGTAATACTAATCAACTGAGTTTTCCAGGCAAATCATCATCCTGAGTGAAGTAACTCAGACCCAAATGACATGCATGGTATGTTCTCACTAATAAATGGATATCAGTAACCCCCCCAAAGAAAAATCCAGAACACCCAAGAAATAGTCCACAAAAGTCAACAAGCTGAAGGGCCCAAATGGGAGGGAGAAGAAAGCAACCACAAGGGGGATGGAGGGAGGGACAGGAGAGGGAAAGAGAGTGTGGGTGAGGGAAGAGGGGACTATGATCTAGTATTTGATGGGGAAAAGGACTGAAGCCCTGAGAGTCAGAAGAAAGAATGGGAATAGGTGAAAGTTGAGAGGATGCTACAGAATATACCCGAGACCTGGGAATTCAGAGATTCTCAGGACTCAAAGGGGTGGGGATAGATAAAATGTCCTACAGTGGGGAGAGGGAACTTATTGAACCCACCTCTTGCAGAAAGTCAGGGCATCAAGAGAGGAATGGGGTTGCTATCCTACAGTCAAAGCTATGACTCATGATTCTTCCTGTCTGAAACAAATGCAGGGATGGAAATGGAGAAGAACCTGAGGAAAAGAAGGTTCAGGAACAGGCACAAAGTGGGATCCAGTTCAAGGGGAGGGCACAAGACCCAACCATTACTGAGGCTATGAGGCACTCACAAAAAGGGACCTATCATGGGTGCCCTCCAAAAGATCCAATCAAGCCACTGAAACAGTCAGATGCAGATATGTGCACCCAACCAATGAACAGAAGCTGCTGACCACTCTGATTGAATTAGGGAAAAGCTGGAGGAAGCTGAGGAGTGGGTCAACCCTGTAAAAGGACCAGCAGTCTCAATTAACCTGTACCTTGGAGATCTCTTAGACACTGGATCACCAGGCAGCATACATCATGTGAAATGAAGCCTCAAATACACGTACAGCAGAGGAGTCCCAGGTCTGAGTTCAGTCAGAGAAGGTGCATCTAACCCTGAAGAGACTGGAGGCCCCAGGAAGTTAAGAGGTCTGGTGGCATAGGTTGGGTGGGGACATGTTTGTAGTGACTGGTGTGTGGCAGAACTGGGAAGATGGATGGGTATGGAACAGTCAGGGGTTGGAGTGGGAGGGGAATAAAATCTGGGGAGCAGTTCATCATTGCTGGTGGGAGTGCAAAGGTGTACAATCCCTTTGGCAATCAACTCAGCAGTTGATCAGAAAACTAGGAATAACTCTACCTCAAGAGCAATATGCTACTCCTGGGCATATACCAAAATGGTGCTTCCCCATTCCACAAAGACACTTACTCAACTACGTTCCTAGAAGTTTTATTTGTAATAACCAGAAACTGGACAGTGTAGGTCTCGACTGAAGAGTGTATAAAGTAAGTGTGGTACATCTACACAATGGAATACTATTAAGCTATTAAAAAACATTATGAATTTTGCAGGCAAATGACTGAAACTCGTGAACATATCATCAGTTTGAGTGAGGTAACCCAATCCCAGAAGGACACATGATATGTTCTCACTTGCAAGTGGATGTAAGGCGTGAAATACAGCATATACATGCTATACTACACAGACATAAAGAAGCTAAGAAGGAAGGCTCAAGCAAGAATGATAGAATCTCACTAGAAGGGGGAATTAAAATAGTCATAAGAGGCAGGTGGAGGGAGGGAAATAGGTGGGAGAAGGAATGGGGAAGGGATAAGGGGTTCAGTGTCAGGTGTGGGGAAGGACGAGAGATAGGTAGATGGCCGTGTCAATGAATGGATATCTGCAGCTGATGGGGTTGGGGAGGGGTCATCCCATGCTGTGATAGAGACTTGGGATAAGAGAGGCTTCCAAGAATAAATGGGAGTGACCTCAGCTGTAACTCACAGCACTAGGGACACAGAACCTGAATAGGCTACCTCTGGTAGCCAGATAAAAGCTCCAGTGGAGCTCTAGGGACACCAATTCACCCACAAAAGTGTTGACCCAGTTGTTTTTTCTGTTTATAAAAAATGCAAGGATGGGAGATGGAGCTGACACTGAGAATGGCCAAGCAACCACCAGCCCTACTTGAGATATTTCCAAAGAGTGAGAACCAATCCCTAACACTATTAGTGATACTCTGTTATGTTTGCAGACAGGAGCCTAAGGTAATTGTCATCTGAGAGGCTTCACCCAGTAACTGACTCAGACATAGGCAGATACCCACAGCCAAACAATGGATGCAGGTTGGAGACTTTAGGGATGAATAGGAAGAAAGATTGAGTCCTGAATGGGATAAGAACTCCACAGGAAAACAATCAGATTCAACTAACCTAGACCCGTGGGACTCTATGAGACTAAACCAACAACTAAAGAACAAAATGGTCTAGACCTAGGCATCCCCTTGCATATATATCAGATGTGTAGCTTGGTCTTCATGTGAGTCCTGAACAACTGGAGCAGGGGCTGTACTAAAAGCTGTTACCTGCATGTGGGATATGTTGTTCTAGCTGGGCTCCCTTGTCTAGCCTCAGTGGGAATGGATGTGCTTAGCCTCACAGACTTTGTGTCTGTGCCAGGATATGTGGGATACTCAGGGATGGGAACCTACCTGCTCACAGGAGAAGGGGAAGGAAGGATGGAGGAAGAATTGTGGGAAGGCGTTACCAGAAGTGGGGCAGTGATCAGCATGTAAGTTGTTAAGTATAATATATGAATGATTGAGTGAATGAATGAATAAATAAAAATAAATAAATAATAAGTAAATAAATAAATTGGAATAACACTTCAGAAATGAGCTTCTGGCAGAAGAAGGGTGTTCTGGGTTTAATTATATCATATTTCCTAACTCCTACTGCCTCAGTGTGTGGCTTTATCTGAAGATGAAAACTACAGAAAACTTGTAAAGTTAAAATGAGGTTTTTAGGATTATCTTCTGTCCACTGCACTCTGGTCAAAATGACAATCAGAGAAGGAAACAGGTATGAAAAACTTTGGCGGGGGGGATGGTGGTCATTACAGTCTGAAAGGAAGGCTAGAACTTATCCCTCTTCCAGGTCTCAGGAAGAACCATTCCGGTAGAGGCCTTTCCTTGGACTTCTACCCTCCCCATTAAAGGGAGTCTTCTATAGCTGCACTAGCCAAGTAGCCCAAAAGTGAATCTCTACACGGAAAGAGAAGGGACTACCACATAACAGGATGTGCCTCATACAGATTTTTAAGAATAAACTCGTAAAGTATTCAAAATTGTGTGCATATTTCACTTTAGGAGATCTGTAACAAGAGAGCATGAATAAAATGAAAACAGGAGTTGTTTCTCTTAGAAAAAGACCTTGTGGGGTTGGTACCCATGGGAGTGGAGGACAAAGGGAAGGAGGGAAGAAGCATCAGGTTGTAAGGGTGAAAACTGGGAGGAGACAGGGTGGGGGGCTGTGATCAGATGTAAAGTGAATAAATAAACGAAAAAAGAAAGAAAATAAGTAAAAAGACAAAGACCTTGTATTTGGGCGGAAGAATGAAGGGTTGTGCTAAGTGGACACAAGTTAACTGGGCAGCACAACCACTGACTCAGAACTCTTAGAGCTAGATGGGGAGCTCCTCTTGGCATTCCTCTCACTAAGCCTAATAATGCCTGATTCTCTTCTTCAGCAATTGTTTTGTAGCACGATCTATACCTGGCCACTGGCTCACCACTCTCTACCTCTCTCCTAAGTAAGCAACATTTTAAAACACATCCTTTTAGTTTTAGATTATTCGATCAGGAATTTAGGAGATGAAGATGGTCTGTTGAAAGGAAAGGACAATTTCTTGTGGAAACCAACATGATGTTATTGAACAGTTAGGATTATAAAACTCACTGTAAGTTTCATTAGTCATGAATGTATTACTGTTTATAGCTGTAAAAATCATGGTGACATCAAAGTCAAACTTCTTTTGGATTAGTATATTATCTTCATGGACACCAAAGTGAAAGTAGTGAATTAGTTTGAAGGTATAGCCAATATGAAATATGAAATAGGATACCTTGGACATAATGTTGAATGAATGGGTGTATAAGACTTACATGAATTGTACTGAAATTCAAACAAGGTGAGTATTCATTCATTCCTGGCAACTTCTGTTACTAGAATAATTGATTAGGAAAGAAGGAAACATTGTTTCCTCTTAAGTATTCTATTACACTGCTATAATAGTTTGCTATCTATTTCTAAGTCATTTATGCCTCTTATTTTTATCATTAACAAGATATTCAATGACTCAGACCCCTATGCCTATTTGATCAATTTTCCCTTGAAGCTTCTATTGCTTCTATAATTCTCTACACTGCTGGTATTACTTTCCACACATTCAGCAGCTTGTGATATTTTAGGACACTCTTTCTTGTATTCTGTTAGGGTAGGAAACACTCTTTTTTTGGCATTTGTGAAGTATGCCTGAATCTCTCTCCTTTCTTTTATCCTTTTCGAATTGTTTTCCTTTCCAAAAAGGACAGAGATGTATACCTTTCACAGACGTAATTAACTCTTATTAATGTAAATGTTTCTTTGCTGCATTTTATTTAGTTGACATTATGAGCAGACTTTTGAAATTTGGTAAATAAAAAGAACTCAAAGTTTCAAAAACTCTCAACAGTTGTATTCAGTTTCACAGCCATGTCAAGGCCAGCTGTCCATAGAGTTTTAGTATCCTGCTGGCCAGATTTCAAGGCCCAATTTAGGTTGTCACAATTAAGGCACCCCATGCATCCAAATCATCCCATGGAAATCTCTGGATCTCTGAAACAGAGACAGCTACAAACTTGAGGCAAGATGGAATTTTCAATCCAACCTTCTTAGAATAGCTGGTTTCATTAAAATTCCTCCGGCTCTTCGTGCTCGTGACACAATTGTCAGTGCTCACAGCTAAACTATTATTAATAATGCATGATAAATTTGGAATCAAAAATGCTAAAATATTAAGCTTTTAACCCATTTCCCAAAACTTGTAAACTACTAACGCCCTTTAATTTGCTAGCTAATATTATTTAAGTAAAAATTAGCATATACCATACTGTTTGTCATTGAGCTGGGCAATGTCAGTTTTAAATGTATATAGAAAGCATTTAACTCAACATAACATTAGTGAAATGATAGAATATTTTTTACAGTACATACATAATTTTGTTACCACAAGTACTGCAAAATGGAACTCAACTGCATTTTCTTTTGCTATGTCCCCATCTTGCCAACAGTCTCCCTGTAGTCTACTGATTAACACAAAAGCAGTAGCAGAAAACTTTGATCCATTGACTTCCTGTGTCCCTGTGTTCAGTGTATCTTGTATAATAAGCATGACAAAAGTGGGGAATGTTTCATGGTGGCCGTTATTCCTAGAATACATTTCTTTCAATGTATAGGTACTGGTTCAGAAGGGACAATGTCTCAAAGCTCCTGGGTGTCAGGATTCCTCTTACCCACTTGTTCAGATACAGATATGCTCTCCTACCCTGTACTCACATGGGTCTTACTGCACTGGGCCTTCTTTGAATTTGCTATGAAAGGGATGTATTATCATCCGTAAAACTCTAACAGACACTTGGTCAGTTTATCTCCTTAAAGATGAGCAGTCTCCAATGTTTCCTTGTCCCTCACTTACAAAATGGATGTTCTAGATGATATTTTGCAGAATTACTCATGGTGATGGCAAACAATTAAAAAAATCACATATTTTTCTTAGTGTGTGGTCTTTGTTCATATATGTGAAATATACTTCGAAGAGAGTTAACAGAAGTCTGTCTACTGAGTTTGATTAATTGTCGATTCAGTCCAAGTTTTAAGGCCTCAGACACAGGAAAACTGATGGTTCTGGCAAAAACAATCAAACAAACAAAAGAGCAGAGTAAGAGAAGTGGTTTGAGTCACAGCGTGCAAAGCCTGGTAACTTACAATTTAGATACCTAACATTAACAGAAGTAAGGCATCTCAATGCTTACCCTGAAAATATAGGGTAAGAATTTTTATTGTGTAAAAGTACATTTTATTTACCTGCTGTAATTGTCATTTTGGAGGAGTACCGCTAAATAATCTCACCCTTTCTAGCTCTTTCTGAACTCTAGCTGACTGATTCAACTCAGACATTTTGGCTGAAACTAAGCAAATGGACTGATTCAATCTGGCTTCTCTTAGCTTCTCATTGAATTGATCTGTTTGGCTTCAAATGAATCTTCTGGTTCTTTCTTATTTGGCTTCAACTGCCTCTGCTGACCTACACTGAACTATGAGATCCTCAGAATGATCTCAACTCTATTTTACTGTACTCATACACTGATTACCCATGGAATCCACTCCCAACTCACTGAACAGAATGGACTGGCTCTTCCTGGACTGCTCTTTTTTTTATCTTATTTTATTTTATTTTTTTCCATAAGCCACCATCCCCTGCCCCTCCACCATATGGATGTTCCCCACATCCATCACCCTTGCTGCCCCCCGCCACATTTCCCTGTACTGGGGGTCTAATCTTGGCAGGAGCAAGAGCTTCCACTCCCACTGGTGCCCCTACAGGGCTATTCTCTGCTACATATGCAGTTGGAGCCCTAGGTCAGTCCATGTACAGTCTTTCGGTAGTGATTTAGTCCCTGGAAGCTCTGGTTGTTGGCATTGTTGTTCTTATGGGGTTGCAAGCTCCTTCAACTCTTTCAATCCTTCCTCTGATTCCTCCTCAAGGAGGTTCTGTTCTCAGTTCAGTGGTTTGCTGCTATCATTGACCTCTGGATTTGACATGCTCTGGATGTGTCTTTCAGGAGAGATTTATATCCAGTTCCTTTCAGCATACATTTTTTTAACTTCATTAATCTTATCTAGTTTTGGTGGCTGTATATATGTGGGCCCCTATGGGGCAGGTTCTGAATGGCCATTCTTTCAGTTGCTGCTCTAAACTTTGATTCCATATCCCCTCCTATGGATATTTTTATTTCCCTTTTAAGAAAGAGTGGGATCATCCACACTTTGGTCATCCTTCTTCTTGAGCTTCCTGTGGTCTGTGGTTTGCATCTTGGATAAATCGAGCTTTTTGGCTAATATCCACTTATCAATGAGTGCATATCAAGTGTGTTTTTCTATGATTGGATTACCTCATTCAGGATGTTATTTTCTAGTTCATTCCATTTGCCTATAAATTTCATGAAGTCATTGTTTTTGATAGCTGAGTAGTACTCCATTGTACTGCTCTTAAATACATTCTCTTTTGAGGTTCTGATGAGAGTCGGGGATATCCTATCTCTGATTCCTGTCAAGTCTTTTCTGATTTGTTATTTTGTCTGCCCCTCAATTACACTTTAATACATGGCTACTTCTACAAACTAAATTTACCTTAAAGGTATTTACTAAGGGGATCCCTGCATTCTAGCCATTTTATACAGACCTATGTCTTTGATGATATCCCTTACAAGAGCAAACATGTTGCTGGATTAAATTTCATCTATATTAGTGCTTCTGACTCCTTATTCCAGCTTCACTTCTACATCATTGAAAGTCCATGTTCAGGTAAATCTAGTATAGTTACACTTCTTATAGTTCTTCTGAATATCATTTAACCTGTTTCAATTGCATGAATTACTTGTGCCCTAGTGCGTAGATCTCCCTTTCAGCAGAGCAATTCTGGGCCTCTTTCTTTTCTTATGTGTTTCTAGAAAGTGCTTTATAGTGTAGCTCAGGTTGGCACAAATCTTCCTTTGTAGACAAGGCTTAGCACAAATGTTTCTGATCCTGCTACTTCTGCTTCCTTAGCAATGGGATTACAGCTCTGTGCCACCATACCAAGATGGTGCTGGCCCCTTACTGATAAACTGTCCACCTATTCTTGTTTTATTTACCTTCATAATATTTATCACTTTTTTTGAACTCCACAGCATTTAGGGTTGCATTTGTTTGATTTATATTCCCCAAAAATGTAACAGTACAATATAAAGAAGTTTCATGCATTTTCACCATTCAACTATCATTTTAACATCAGGGTTGGATGTGCTACAGTTGAAAATGTGGTGGGATAAGGGGGTTTAAATATTATTATTAAAATGTTCTATACAATGTATTTACATGGTTAGCTGTTAATGGATTGAAAACAGTAACATGTACATAAAACTTAAAAAGCATCCAATCCCCTTCATTCAAGATATGTACTGAATTTAAAAAGAAAATATCGCTCATCTAATAAGAAGACAAAAATATCATTTTATGTATTCCTAAATACTCAAGCTTTGGCTTCAAGATACAGTCTTTGCTTATATTTTTTAAATTTATTAATCATTTTATTTGTTCACATTTCAAATGTCAACCCCTTACCCCCTTTTTTTTTCTTTTTTTCGGAGCTGGGGATCGAACCCAGGGCCTTGTTCTTGCTAGGCAAGCGCTCTACCGCTGAGCTAAATCCCCAACCCCTTACCCCATTTTTGTATTTGGAAAATATAAAAATAATTGTGATTAATTATAATATAGCCTACATTAGTAAATTTAAGCAAAAATGCAATGGACTCACATTAAAAATCTTTAATCAATTAGTTATCTATTGTTTTCTATAACCTCTGTTATAAGTGTTATTGTCAATCTTATAACTTTTAATTTTAATATAAGTATAATATTTCTGCTTTTAATTGCCCTATTAGTTTGTAATTAAATATAATCTATTGATCTTATACACATGTTTATCTAAATGTTAATATAGCTAGTGATATTTCATGACAATCTTTTACTCACTATTGTAACCTACAGTTTTATCAAAGGAATGTACCATATAGTTATTAGAATGCTCTGTTCGTGTCAACTTGCTATTAGCTATTAGCGCTTACTCCTAAACACTAGTGAATTTATACAGAAAAGACTGAGTCAGATTTAATATCCAAGAAGGAAAACATATGGGACATTAATATTGAAAGAATTTACAAATAGACAAAGAAGCCAAGTTTTATATAGAAGCCCATGGCATGGAAATTGTGAGCTCAAAGTAACTTCAATTAGAATTGGGGGAGTTCTTCAGGGTTCCTGTAGTGTGAGAACTTTGTTTCATAGCTGTCTGGACAACATATCTTTTTTACTATGTTTTTTACTTAGATGAAGCTCCAATGTTCTGGCATCATGCATTACTTATGCTGTAAACTGAGCCACAAAGAGGGCCATTCAAATCATAAACTTTGAAGTATACAGATCTCATTCAAATGACTCAGTTCCTTGTAATTTTGGATGAAACACTAAGGTTATTTAAGTTACAATTTCCTTTCTGTAATGAGGAAATTATCAGAATATGTGTGAAAATGTAATGTGTTAATATATCCAAAGGCACTTACATGTTCCTTGCAGTATGATAGTCTCCCAAAATATTTCCTATTCTTAACACTTTACCTGAACACTTACAACTTGGTATTGCTTATTCTCTATTTCATTTTTACTAAGCCTTCAAAGCCCAGGTTTATAAAATCTCTTCACAAATCAGCCTATAAGCAATCAATGCAAAACCTTACAGGGAAACAAAATGCTGAAGGAGAATACTGAGAAAAAGAAGCTTCAGCCTCACCAAAATATATGGAAACTAGGAGAGTGTAAGCTGAGAATACAGGTTTGGAATAATCTGTTTAACATTATTTTCCATTCAACATTCTCTATAGTTGGTTTTTAAAATGCAGCCACAAGAAACATAGTGAAAAACATCATTAACCTGTGACTTACTGTGCACAAGGACTTGTTTCTCGAATGATATTATGAAGGCAATACAAACCAGTTGAGAAACAGCAAGACTACTTGGCATGCTACTTCCTGACAGCTGGGGACATTCGCATTCACATTTCACACAAAATGATAGCATTAACCAAACAATGTAAGAAAAATGTGATTTTAGTCACCATTGAATTATGTGACAGTTTGTGTGGAAGGAAATGTGGAAATGACAAAGAGCTGGGTTTTGACTATTAGGTTAAAAAGAAAAGTGACAGTCGTAAGATAAACAGAGAGTTGTGCACTGGAAATGATATTTAGAGTAAAGCATAATACAAGAATAAAACTTTATCCCATTGCCTGGAAGAAAGCAAGCATTGAAAATGAAAATTGGAGACGTGAAGAAAGGGATTGGAACCAATTTTAAAAGCCAATATAAAGTAGCTTTAACATTAGATAGTATAATGGTTACTTTTTTACGATTGCTATGACAAAATATCTGGGAAAAACAAATTAATGAAAGAAGAGATGATCTAGATTGAAAACACAAGTCTACAGTCCACCATAGTGGGAATTCATGTCAGTGCAAGTGGCTGCCAGGCAGAGGCAGCAATTGAAATGACTGTTAATTACAGCGCCCATAGACAGGAAGCAGGGAGACAGGACTGAATTTTTTCTTCCTTTATAGCTGAACATTCAACATTAATGCCACAGCAAAACCACTTATTTTTTGATAGCTTGAACAGTTCCAGATTTCTGGATTGCTTGCAAGAATGATTAATTTTATGATTGGTGAATACAGCAATAACAGTATGTGCAGATACTCACAAATAGTATTTGTTTTATCAGTATGCACTTATCATTAATTATATCAGCATATCATAATATGAATGTGTGGGCGCACATACATGTGGAGAACAGAGACTTATGCAAGGTTTCTTATGCAACCTAGTTTTGTTGTTGTTGTTGTTTTTTATTTGCACATGCAAATTCTATTAAAACACAAGTCCAGAAACAATAATATATAAACAAAAGATTTGTAGGTTTTAAAAATAAAAGTCACATAAATCATTATAAACAATCTTCCAAAAATAATATTTTTGATTTTTGCTTATCACCCACTGTTAGGAATATGGCCTGACCTTTAAAGTGTTTTTTTTTTGTTTGTTTGTTTGTTTGTTTTTGGTTTTTTTCCTTTTTATTTTTTCTCCATCTTTATTAAATTGGGTATTTCTTATTTACATTTCAATTGTTAGTATCTTTGCCTGTTTCCAGGCAAACATCCCCCAACCCCTCTCCCTCCCCTTCTACATGGGTGTTCCCCCTCCCCATCCTCCTCCCATTACCGCCCTCCCCCCAACAATGTCATTCACCTTCACTGGGGGTTCAGTCTTGGCAGGACCAAAGGCTTCCTCTTCCACTGGTGCTCTTACTAGGCTATTCATTGCTACCTATGGAGTTGGAGCCCAGGGTCATTACATGTATAGTCTTTGGGTAGTGGCTTAGTCCCTGGAAGCTCTGATTGTTCAACCTGGTTTTTAAGGCAATCTTTAATTGGACTTAAGTTCTGTGATTGGCTAGAATGGCTGTCCACAGAACTCCTGGGATATTTCGAATATCCCCATTGCTAGGAATCACAGATTCATGCTGCCATTACTAGATTTTATGTGGGTACTGAGAAACTAAATTTAGGTCTTTATCTATGACCATTCCTTAGCATCTTTCAAACTCAACACAAATGTTTTTAAAGAAATTTGATAGGCACATCAAACCCATATTACAATATAATAGTGATTGTTTCACCATTAGGCAGTGTGTTCTCCCAGGTCACCTAATTATCCCGAAGTAGACCACAGTACTAAGTAAGAATGCCCTCCTGGGGAGCAGGGATTAATTCCAATGTGAGAACTGTTGATTCAACCTAAAATAGTAATTTCACTGTGGCCTATGGAATTCTTATAACTTTTCATAAAGATAAGTGGAGAATGCTGGGTTCATAACAGAGCAGGATTGTTGGTTATATTTCTCCTAGAATCTCACATAGCAGCTTCCACCATTCTGGAGGCCTGTCAGCAGGAAGGGTATTTTTTAGCTCAGTCTCAGGCTGTTTTCTCCATGTATTATAACAGGAGGAACAGCCTCCAGTAAGAAGATTGTAACCTTTTGCTTATGTGTTGAAGTTAGCAAGAGTGGCAATATCCTATTTGTATGGCAGAGGAAGCCTCAGCTCACACCCATCCCCATCCTCAATGGCCAATGTCTCATAGGTGGTATCTGTCTTTGGATTTGGAAATTTCAACCAACAACCCAATGGCTCCTGAATGCTTTCACCGACTTATACAGGAGCTTCTTGTCAAACTCCTTAAGTGTTTAGGGAGTCCCTCAGATGTTTGACATCGAAGCATACTGTGGAAAGAGATAAGAATAAAATCCATTTCATATTGACTTCATATATCTGGAAAAGAGTAGGAGATTCTAAGCCAGGCAATTCATTGTCAGCATGTTTAAAACACAGTGCAATTTGGGAAAAATTTCCCAGGCAATGACATTCCCATTTCTGATTTCCAGGGAGCAATCATTCCAATTCCATGTACACTATAAAGCTTGTGTGACTATATATAAATTCCTTTTCAGAGTACATGTGGATATAAGGATGGCTCCTATGGCTAAAAGGCTTAGAATCTAATGCAGTCACTGACTGAGTTGAACAGGTCATAAAGCACATATGACATCTCCCCTAATAATGGGCAGTGGTATAGGATAAGAAGATTCTGGGTTAAACATTTCAGAGAATTCAGATGAGGTTTGTCTCTATAGCAAAAGATAGGCAAGATCTGCCTCTTCAGAGAGCAAAAAGTCATCAAATTTGTTAACAAAACCCCAGTGTTCTGGATGGAAAAAGAGATATTTTATCTCCTCTACTAGGAAGAAATCCCTCTATACTTAACATTCATGGTTTTCCTAGTGATTTGTGGAATAAGGGCCTTGGTACCCCAAGAAGGCGCTAGTTTTACTGTCTTTAAAATAATTTTCTAGCTTCCCAAGACTCTAAAGTTACTCTTGTAAAACAAACTATTTTTTCCTTGTTCAGTTTGATCAGGATAATTTAGTCCAGGAATCATCATAATATACCTCTCTTGGGCATATACCCAACAGATGCTCCAACATAAAACAAAAACTCATGCTCCATTATGTTCATAGCAGCCTTATTTATAATAGCCAGAAGCTGGAAAGAACCCAGATGTTCGTCAACGGAGCAATGGATACAGAAAATGTGGTACATCTACATAATGGAATATTACTCAGCTATCAAAAACAACGACTTTATGAAATTAATAGGCAAATGGATGGAACTGGAAAATGTCATCCTGAGTGAGGTAACCCAACCACAGAAAAACACACATGGTATGTACTCATTGATAAGGGGATATTAGCTCAAATGCTCGAATTACCCTAGATGCACAGAACACATGAAACTCAAGGATGATGAAAATGCAAATGTTTCACTCCTTCTTTAAAATGGGAACAAGAATACCCTTGGGAGGGGATATGGAGGTAAAGGTTAGAACAGAGGCAGAAGGAACACCCATTCAGAGCCTGCCCCACATGTGGCCCATACATATACAGCCACCAAACTATATAAGATGGATGAAGCAAAGAGGTGCAGGCTGACAGGAACCAAATGCTTAACTCTCCTGAGAGACACAGCCAGAATACAGCAAATACATAGGCAAATGTCAGCAGCAAACCACTGAACTGAGAATGGGATCCCTGTTGAAGGATTCAGAGAAAGGACTGGAAGAGCTTGAAGGGGCTCGAGACCCTATATGAACAACAATGCCAAGCAAGCAGAGCTTCCAGGGACTAAGCCACTACCTAAAGACTATACATGGACTGACCCTGGGCTCCAAATTCATAGATAGCAATGAATAGCCTAGTAAGAGCACCAGTGGAAGGGGAAGTCCTTGCCCCTGCCAAGGCTGGACCCCCAGTGAATGGGATTGTTGGGGGGAGGGCGGTAATGGGGGGAGGATGGGGAGGGAAACACTGATAGAGAAGGGGAGCAGGGTTTAGGGAGATGTTGGCCTGGAAACCTGGAAAGGGAATAACATTTGAAATATAAATAAGAAATACCCAATATAATAAAGATGGAGAAAAAAAGAAAAATGAACAGAAGAAGGGGAAGAAGATTACTATGTGTGTCATCCCAAATTCAATTGAATGTTGAAACCTCCTTAAAGTTAGTCACTTATACAACCCTGGTTAATACTTCTCTATTAGAGGATTCTATAATTGTTGAAAAATAGTTTACTGTGTAATATGCAAATAAAGCATTACTTTTATTCTAAACTAGACACCTCAATTTTTTCTTTTCATTAAGGATTTTGAAAGCTTTTTATTGTTTAAGAATTTCAAACATGTATGTAATTTGGATCAAATTATATCCCCATTTCCTCCCCCACTTGTTCCTCTTCCCTCATGAAGTTTATTCTTACCTTCCTGTGCTTTCTTTTTCTTTCTTTTTTAAATTAATTTATTAATTTTACACTCTAGTTTTTCTTTCGTGTCCAACACCCCCCCTCCAGCAGTTCTACCTCCCACACTTCCTCTTGTCCCCCTGTGTCTCTACAAGGATTTCCTTACCCTACCCACCCCACCAGACCTCTAAACTTTCTGGGGCCTTAAGTCTCTTGAGTGTTAGGTGCATCTTCTCTGACTGAACCCTGACCCAAGAGTTCTCTGCTGTATATGTGTTGGAGGCCTCATCTCAGCTGTTGTATGTTGCTTGGTTAGTGATGCAGTGTCTGTGAGATCTTGGGGTTCCAGGTTAATTGAGACAGGTGGTCTTCCTCCAAGGGAGTTTTCCTCCTCATCTTCCTCCATCTTTCCCCTAATTCAACCAGAGAGGTCAGTAGCTTCTGTTCATTGCTTGGGTGCACATATATTTATATAACTCGTTCAGCTGCTTATTGCTTCTTTTAGAGGGCAGCCATGATAGGTCCGTTTTTGAGAACGCCCCACAGTCTCAGTAGTGGTGGCAGGTCTGGGGCCTCCCCTTGAGCTGGATACCACTTTGGGCCTGTCACTATACCTTCTTTTCCTCAGGCTCTTTTCCATTTCTATCCCTGCATTTCTTTCAGACAAGAATTATGGGTCAGAGCTTTGACTGTTGGATAGCAACCCCATCCCTCCCTTGATGCCTTGTCTTTATGCTAGAGGTTGCTTCAAAAAGCTCCCTCTCCCCACTATATGGAATTTCATCTAAGGTGTCCCCCCTTTGAATCCTAAGACTCTCTTACTTACCAGGTCTCTAGTACATTCTAGAGTGCATTCACAACCTCCTTCCTCCCGATGTCCCCTGTTTCCATTTTTTCTGCTGGTGCTAAGGGCTTTAGACCTTTTCCCCAACTTACTATCAAATCACATAACCCTCTACACCTACCCCCATCACCTTTCCCTTATCTTACCTTTCCCTTACCCACTCCCTGCTCCCCTTGTGGTTGCTTTTTTCTCCCTCCCAAGTGGGGTTGAGGCATCCACACTTGGGCCCTTCAGTTTGTTGACCTTTTGACTTCCGTGGATTGTATCTTGAATATTCTGTTCTTTTGTTTGCGGCTAATATCCACTTATTAGTGAGAACTTACCACACATATCCTTTTTGGTCTGAGTTACCTCACTCAGGATGTTATTGTCTGGTTCCATCCATTTGCTTGGAAAACTCAGGATGTCTTCATTCTTAATAGCTGAGCAGTAGTCTATTGTGTAAATGAACCACATTTTCTCTATGCATTCTTCTATCGTGGGACAGCCAATCTGTTTCCAGCTCCTGGCAATCACAAATAAGGCTCCTATGAACATAGTGGAACGTGTGCCCCTGTGGCATGGTGGGGCATCTTTTGGGTATATTCCCAAGAGTGGTATTTCTGAATCTTTAGGTACGTCTTTTTCCAATTTTCTGAAAAACTTCAAAATCGATTGCCAGAGTGGCTGTACCAGTTTGCAATCCTTCCAGCAATGGAAGAGTGTTCCTCTTTCTCCAGATCCGTGCCAACATGCGTTGTTGTCACTTGAGGTTTTGATTTTAGCCATTCTGACTGGTGTAAGATTATCAGGGTCATTTTGATTTGCTTTTCTTTGATCACTAAGGACTTCAAATACTTCTTTAGGTGTTTCTCAGTCTTTTGAGATTCCTCTGTTGTGAATTCTCTGTTTAGTTCTATACCCAATATTTTGATTGTGTTGTTTAGTTTCTTGGTGGTTAGCTTCTTGAGTTCTTTGTATATTTTGGATATTAGCCCTCTATCGGAATGTGGGGTTAATGAAGATTTTTTTCCCAATCTGTAGAATGCTGATTCATCTATGTCCTTTCAGAAGTTTTCCAGTTTCATGAGGTCCTATTAATCAATTCTTAATTTTAGAGCTGGAGTTCTGTTTAGGAAATTTCTCCCTGTGCCAACGAGTTCAAGGCTTTCTCACTTTCTCTTCTGTTAGATTCAGTGTATCAGATTGTATGTTGTAGTCCTTGATCTACTTGGACTTGAGCTTTGTGCCTGGTGACAAATATGGGTCTATTTTAATTTTTCTACATACAAAAACCAGTTGGACCAGCATCCTTTATTGAAGATGCTTTCTTTTTACCATTTTATATTTTTGGCAGTTTTGTCAAAGATCAAGTGTGTTTAAGTGTGTGGTTTTATTTCTGGGGTTTCAATTCTATTCCATTGATCAATCTGTCTGTCTCTGTACCAATACTCTGCAGTTTTTATCACTATTTCTCTGTAGTAGAGCTTGACACCACAGATGATGATTCTTGAAGCCGTTCTTCTATTGTTAAAAATTGTTTTTGCTATTCTGGAATTTTTGCCTTTCCAGATGAATTTGAGAATTGCTCTTTTCATGGCTTTGAAGAATTGTGTTGGGATTTTCATGGGGATTGCATTGAATTTATAGATTGCCTTTAGTAGGATGTCTATTTTTACTATGTATGTTAATTCTGTCAATCCATGAGCATGGGAGATCTCTCTGTTTTCTCAGATCTTCGATTTCTTTCTTGAAAGACTTGGAGTTCTTAGCATAAAGATCTTTCACTTGTTTGGTTAGAATTACCCCAAGTTATTTTATATTATCTGCGGCTAGTGTGAAGGGAGTTATTTCCCTAATTTCTTTCTCAGTCTGTTTATAATTTCTTTTTCAATCCACTGAGTTTATGTAGTGTTTCCTATATGCACATGGATGTAGGACCATCTGTTGGAACATAGGTAGCCTTTCAGAAGCTGCATCCCTGTAGAAAACTGTCCTCCTCTACCAGCAGCCATCAGTTGTCAGTGGCTTCTCAGGTATGGGTGGAATTAATCCATGCTAGAATTTCTGTACACTTGACCTCATAGAGATCCTATACATGAAGCTACAGCCATTGTTGGTATGTTAGTGAAATGGCAAAGTCATGTTTTACTTCAAATATCTCCTAATTCTCACTATTACACATTTTCTTTCTCTTCCACAATTTTCCCTCAGACATGGAGGAAGAAAATAATGTTTATGCTCTATTTAGATGTGAACACGTTCCAAAATCATATTCACTAAACATTCATTAGATGTAGTTTTCTGTATACCACATGATCTACTGCCAAAAAAGCTTCTCTGGTGAGGGAAGTGAGAAATACTGTGTTTATCAAGATAGAAACATCAGAGGCAGTTTAATACTTTGTCCACTTAATAGAATACTTAATAGAAAAATAGAATAAGGTTTTCTTCTTATGCCTATGACATAGCTAGTCACAAGACTTTGGTCTATTAAATATTAGCTGGAATGAGTACCAAATTTGGGGTTCCTCCATAAATCAAATCTGAAAATGCTTAGTTATCCTTATTACAGTTATGACACCATCTTAGCAGCAGGCATACATAGTCAGGTCAGACCTTATTGTAGCTTGTAAGGCTCATAGATGAGGAAGAACGACCATTGATTTATTTTTCCCCTTGTTGCATACACAGAACCTCAAAAACAAGCTAATAGGGACCAAGATACTATGTCAGTACCACTTCTCTTTGTCTAAAAACTCAAAAGTGTTGTCTTCTAGAGTAGAGTCTTATGGTGAACTTTTGGGGGATAATTAAGAACAATGGCAAAAGTCTGTAATGATAGAATCTATGGGACCTCATTTACCCACAAATCCAATATAGGTTAGCCATACCTAATATCTATATAATTAAATAAAAACGTAATCATGTAGGCAGCTTTTGAGAATTAATAATAGCACATTTTTCCTACCATATATACACCTACATGGGGATACGATAGCTGAAGTTGGAATGAATATCATATACATGATGTACACATGACACATATATATACATATATATATATATATATATATCCTGCAATATTAGATTTTGACTTGGTTCTTCCAAATGATTTTAGTATTAATTATGCCTGACTATTTGCCTTCCCATTCATGTGTTAATTGTGGCAGTTGCTATTAATCATGTTTGAATATAAAACATGAAAATGAAAATAGAGAAAATTAGAATTCCATTAACTTTTTGCAGCTTCTGAAGTGATTCACTACAGTTGGACTCTTCAATAGTGCATTTTAAGTGATGTTTTGGGAGAAGTATAACACTAGCTTTAGGACAAAGAATATTGTACATTTTTAGTTTATTTATGTTAATTTCAAGATGTGGATTTCTTCAGCAACTTTAGGCAAAATCCAAGAAATCATAACAAAGTAGTTAACATACAGCACACTTGCCAATATGCCCTGGGCTTCTCGGTTGCTAAATTAAAATTTCCCTCATCGATGAACAGGGTAGAAATTGTGAAAGTTGACTAACAAAATATTTGAACACATAAACATGGAAAAGTAATAAGGCACCATAGGCTATTGCATACAGGAGAACTTATTAAAATCTTCGCAACATCAGTTTCTTCCAGGGGAGAATCCCTATCTTTTAAGCCATGTCCTTACAGTCAGGTATCTTATAATAATAAATGAAACCCAGAGATTCTTATGGTGCTAACAACTTTAAGGGAAGCATTTCAACAATTTAAATTTGCATTCAAATATTCATTCCAACTTCAGCCATCGTTTCCTCATGTAGGTGTCTATATGGTAGGAAAAATGTGCTATTAGTATTTCTCGAAAGCTGCCTATTTTCTCAGAGAACTGTTGTATATTTTTATCTAAAGGATGTGGATCTTGATCTGGCTTAGAATAGACTTATATTGAAAAATAAATTAATTGGTTGAATTATTTCAATGAGCATGTTGTATATACTTCTAAGTTGTCCAGGGAAGGGGGGTTTACTCATTAAACATGAATATCACGTCTTAACGATTCCTCCAAGATGACAGCAATAGTGACTTATGTTGTTCTGGTGTTGGATAAACTCTAAATGTTGCCACATAACTTTTAAAGCAATCCTGTTCACATTCATCTGACACTGGCTTCCATAATATGTAAGCATCTTGAGAAAATTTTCTGTCTGCCCACTTTGTAATTTAATTTTTATAAAGTCAGTTTATGTCATATATTCTAATGCATTTTGCCATTCATTATAACATCATAGGTTGAAGCATATCCTTTTTTGTACTCTGCCAAACATTTCAACAATCTGACTTGAATATACACACAATATTCCAATATATTACAATGTAACATGATTTGAAAGATCTAGATATCATTGCTGCCTGCAAATGTCATTAGTTTCTGATTTAATATAAAAATTCACACTCTTGATCATCTATCCAGTGGTGAAAACAGAAATGAATACAAATTTCTGTCAATTTATGGGTTTATACTTACTCTAAAAAGCTGCAATCATATTTAGTTATTGTGCCCTAGAGTTTTAAGAGAATTATAATAGAATGACTTTGTGTATTCTTATAATTGATGAATTAATTTTTAATAAGATTTTTTTAGTATAGAGTTGTCTTCCCCTTACTGAGTTTTCTTTAAAAAAACACAGAAGAATCCACTACTCCATAAGCATGCATGACTCTTGAAAGTAATACAAAAAGTTAGTAACCATTAAGAAAGAAGCATGTGGGGTTAGAGAGATGCCTTGGAGGTAAACAAATACCACTCACACATAGGACTTTAGTTTAGATCCCAAAATCCATGTCAGGCAGCCAAGTGCCTAGAACTTCAGCTTCCAGTAGTTCCAGCACTTACTAATTCTTCATATCTAGATTCAACAGGCACAAGCACCCATATTTACATATCTGCAGAGAATCACACAGATATGCACAAGTTTAAAATTAATCAAGAATAGTAAACAGAAATGAAAGTCACAGCCTCATTTTTGGAGATAAGTAATAAAAGTAACTACTAGCATTTATTAAACATCATAAAATTAGAGTTAATAGCTTCTGGTTATTATAAATAAGGCTTCTATGAACATAGGAAAGCATAGGTCCTTGTTATATGTTGAAGCATCTTTTGGATATATGCCCAGGAGTGGTATAGCTGGGCTTTCAGGTAGAACTATTTCCAATTTTCTGAGGAACCACCAGATTGACTACAGAAGTGGCTGTACCAGCTTGCAATCCCACCAGCAATGGAGGAGTGTTCCTCTTCCTCCACATTCTTTCCAGCATCTGCTATCACCTGTTTTTATTTATTTATTTATTTATTTATTTATTTATTTATTTATTTAAAATCTGAGCCATTCTAATTGGTATAAGGTGGAATCTTAAGATCGATTTTGAGTTGCATTTCCCTGATAACTAATGATGTGGAATATTTCTTTAGGTGCTTCTTGGCCATTTGGGACTCCTCAGTTGAGAATTCTTTGCTTAGCACTGTACCCATTTTTAATCGGGTTATTTGGTTCTCTGCAGTCTTGAGCTTTTGTATATTTTGGATATTAGCACTTTATCAGATGTAGAGTTCATAAGGATCTTTTCCAAATCTGTAGGTTGCCATTTTGTCCTCTTGACAGTGTCCTTTGTCTTACAGAAGCCTTTCAGTTTCATGAAGTCTCATTTGTTAATTGTTGATCTTAGATCCTGAGCTATTGGTTAAGGAAATTTTTCCCTGTACTGATGTATTCCCACTTCTTCGTTTATTAGAATCAGCATGTCTGGTTTCAAGTGATCATGGATACAGAAAATTCCATTTACACAGTGGAATACTACCTGGCTATGAAAAACGACAACTTCATGAATTTTGCAGCAAAATGGATGGAACTAGTAAATATTGGCCTGAGTGAGGTAACCCATACACGAAAGGAGCTACTTGTCCTTTTGGTATGTACTCACTGATAAATGGATATTAGTCTAAAAATCTCAGAATATACGTGATACAACTCACAGACTTTAACAAGAAGGAAGGCCGAACTATGGATGCTTCAATCCCTCTTAGAAGGGTGAACAAAATAATCATGTGAGGCAGAGGGAAGGAGAGATCTGGTGGGATAGAGAAAAATGGGGGCAGGATTAGGTATGTGAAGAGTCAGGAGAGAAGTACAAAGGACCAGGAAAATGAATAGAAATATGTAACACTAGGGGTGTAATACAGGAGGAACAACTAGAAATCTCAGACACCAGGAGTGAAAAGCTCCCAGGATCCAATAGGGATGACATTAGTCAAAATACCCAACAGCAGGGACATAGAACATAAAAAGACTAATTCTTGTAGATAGACATGCTGCCAATTAGAGGGAAGGGGTCACCTGCCCATCTTAAAATCTTTAAACCAGAATTATTCCTGTCTAAAGGAAACACAGGGATAAAAAATGGAAGAGAGACTGAAGCAAAGGCCATCCAGAGAGCATTGTACTTTCGGGATCCATCCGAACCCCTACACTATTGCTGATGGCAAAAAGTTCTTGCAGAGAGGAGGATGACATATCTGTCCTCTAAGAGGCTCTGCCAGCTCCTGACTAAGTTAGATGCAGATACTTAAAGCCAACCATTGGACTGAACCTGGGGAACCCAATGAAAGAATTAGAGGAAGGGCTGAAGGAACTGAAGGAGTTTGAACTTCCTTAGGAAGAACAATAATATCAACTAGCCCGACCCCCTAGAGATCCCAGGGACTGGACCGCCAACCAAAGAATATATATGGGTACCTGCTACATATGAGGCAGACAATTGCCTTATCTCGCATGAGTTGGGGAGAGGGAGGTACTTGGTCCTATGGAGGCTTG
This sequence comes from Rattus norvegicus, assembly GCF_021556685.1. NCBI lineage: Eukaryota > Metazoa > Chordata > Mammalia > Rodentia > Muridae > Rattus > Rattus norvegicus. Next base: position 70,447,827 of record NC_141548.1, read on the forward strand.
TTGTCCCAGTGAAAGGGGGTGACACAGGAGTGAGGTGAGAATGAGGGAGTGGGTGGGCGAGCACTCTCTTAAAGGCAAAGTGGAGGGGACATGGGGTGAATGGTTTGTGGAGGAGAGACCAGGAAGTGGACTGCATTTGAAATGTAAATATATAAAATAATTTATTAAAAAAATCACAGAAAAAAGAGCCCACACCATAGTAAAAAATTAGAGTTGACATTTAAATCTTTGACTTTATAAAATTATTTCTAATAGGAAATCTATCACTGTCAGAAAACATAATGTAATATTTGGAAAATTTGTTATAAAAAAGCAATTAAAAAGGAATACATATTGCATTATTATCATTATAATTTAAAGTATTTTAAAATGTATTATTCTTTAATATAATATTTAATTCAAATAAATACTGAAGGTTTGTAGTTATAGATTATGATCTTCAGGTTTCAGATTTGATATAACTCATTATGCCATTATAGAATAAGTAGTTTGTAGGAATATTTTGATTGATTCGGGATTAAGCACACACTTGTTACATTAGGACAGTCAAATATCTGTGTGAGACATTTCAATATTATACGACATTTGTAAATTAGTCTACTATCTGAGAAAAAATTCAGATATGTGTTTCATTGTTTTAATTACAGTCATACACAAGAAAATTACCATTTGACTTAAACGAACACTGAACTGAATGTCAAAATAAAATACTGTAGTTACTGTTCCTTATTAATGAGATGCCTCAAGATTACCAAGACATGTCTTAAACAATAGGTTATGCCAAATTTATGTTTGATTTTCCCAGGTGCGTAGTTATAATAGATATTTAGAAAAATTAGGTTCAAAAATAATTAATATCAATCCTATTAAGAGCATCTAATTGTAGCTATAGATTATTAGCAAGTTATATAGTCTTTCTCAGTGGATCACAGTAGACTTTCACATTTATCATTAGGGAAAGCATTTTACTACTTCTCTGTGGCATATTCAGACTCCCAGCAGTCATTCCTTTCTGCTCTGGGAATATGCTTAAGTGCAACATGGTGTATTTGAAGACAAGCACTGTGAAACCACAGTGTTGAAACTGATTCCTGACACAGTTACTGGGTGCCCCAAGGCAGGTGGGCAAGCTGCACTGTAGCAAGAGAATTCTGGGTAATGGATGATTCATGCCCGTAGGCAACAGATCAAGTTTATGTCAAATTTCACTAATTCCCTAAAAATATAAATCCTGAAATAAACAAACGGGGAAATAATAGAATGAACAGAGACTGTCCACCTCACCATGTGATCCATTCCATCTTCAGAAACTGAACCCTGACACTATCGCTCATGCCCAGACGTGCTTGCAGACAGGACCCTGGAAGGTCTGTCCTTTGAGAGGTTCTGGCAGCACGTGACTAAGACAATTGCAGATACTCACAGCCAACCATTGGACTGAGCCTGAGGACCCCAATGAAAGAGTGAGGGGAAGGGCTAAAAGAGCTGAAGGAGATTGCAACTCCTTCGGAAGAACAACTGTATCAACTAACTTGCCCCTCAGAGCCTGCAGGGACTAAATCACCTGCTACATATGTAGCAAAGGACTAATTTATCTGGCATCAGTGGGAGGGGCTGTGTTTGGTCCCGTGGAGGCTTACTGCCCCAGTGAAGGGTAATGCTAGAAGGGTGAGGAGGGAGTGAGTGAGTGGGTGGTGAAGTAACCTCTTACAGTCAAAGGGAAGGAGTGGGGGAGATTTTCAGAGGGGAGACTGGTAAGTGGGACAACATTTGAAATGTGAACAAATAAAATGATTAATAAATATAAAAAATTAAATGAACAGAAAGTAAGAAAAGAGTATTATGCATTTAGCAATAATTTTGTTGACATGAATTGGTAAACTAAAATACATGGAATAGCCAAATGGATAAAAAAGCAACTGTAGACTCCAGAGAAGAATCCCAGTTCTGCCTTAGGAACATGTATACATTAATTTGAAGGATTCACAAAGCAGTTTCCATGTATGGAAATACAAAGCATATGGGAGTAGTTGTAACAAGAGATGACAAAACAAGAGTCAACTGGAAACATTTTCAAGAGAAAAGAAAACACATAGAAGAAAAAGTAAATCCAAGTGATAAATTTTAGAGGAGAAATAAAACTTTTAAATGCATTTATCCAATATGAAAATGACTAATTTCTATCACACCTTTCAACATATCAAAGGGAAGAAGCAGACATAAATAGAAAACCAATTGTAATAATCTAATTTGAAAATCCCTACATCATTCAGCCAGAGCTGTAAAATATTCAACTTCATTAACTTTTAAGGTCAATATCAAGTATTCTTTAAAAGCACCAGAGTACACATTTTTCTCTCAAGTGTACATAGATCATTCTCCATGATAAATTAAATGTTATGAAAGAAAACAAATATTGGGAAGCAAAGTGAGGAATACTGTTTGGTATTTTTGTACAAACTGAACAAGAAAAATTTTTCATAAGAAAAATATACGAAGTACAAATATGTTGAACTTAGAGACTGCATTTCTTATTAATGGTTAAGAATCAAGCGGTAAATAAAGGGAGAACTTTAAAACAAATGGGATTTCAAGTAAAGATAAATGAAAACACAGTTTACCTAAAATTCAGATGCATTTGTATTTCTGAAGAATGTTCAAAATAAATTCCCTGTATACAAAATTATTATAAGTAAGCAACATCATGTTGTACCACCAGAAACAAAAGAATAAAAGAGAAATAAATCCAAAGGAACTAAGAGGGGTGGAATAATAATTGCTTGAAAAATTAAGCAAAATAGAAACTAGGAAAGTAACAGAATACTTTGCAAAAAAATCGAGTTACTACAGAATTTTGTCAAGATAAAAGAAAAAGTGCAACTGTGAACCAAGCTCAGTGTAAAAGCCTTTCCTTGCATCCTAAGGCCCTAGGTTAACTTACCAGAAAAACAACAACAACAACAACACCCTAAATTGTAATTAAATTTAATAAGAACAGCACAAAAGTCAACATAAAACAGAAACTGAAAGAAATATATGACAATCACAATTGTATAAATACATAGAACCAGGATAGGATGAACTACTAATGCATTCTTTACAAAAAGAAGAAGAAGAAGAGGAGGAGGAGGAGGAGGAGGAGGAAAGAAGAAGAAGAAGAAGATTAATTATTTTATAAAAATGTTATGTACAAACCTGAATAATAATAATAAGTGAGCAGTTTTATAGGTATGTGACTAATAAGGTGAATGAATAAGTAGCACGTGTCCCAGGATAAAATCCCGTAACCTGATGGGTTACTCCTAAATGTTACATGCTAAGATTTTCTCCTATATTAGTTAGTTTGTCATTGTTCGTTTGTTTGTTCGTTTCAATTTGATATAAGCTAGAGTCATCTGGGAAGAAGGAACCTCAAATAAAGAAATGACACCCATGAAAGGGCTGTTGGCAAGTCTGTGGAGCATATTATGTTCAATGATTGAAGAGGGAGAGCCTGCACTACTATGCACAGTGCCTCTACTGAGAAAGTAATAGGGGGTTGTATAGAAAGCAGGCTGAGAAAATAACCAGTGTCATTTCATGGCCTTTGCTTCAATTCTTCCAGGTTCCTAAACTGCTTTCCATTTTGATGATCTGAGGGAAGAAAATGTAAGCCAATTAAAACACTTTCCTCCAAGTGCTGCTTTTTTTAAAAATTGGCAATTTTATTTACTAACATTTCTTTCTTTTTTGTTATTTGTATTTGTATTTTTATTTTTCTATTTTTAAAAAAATCTTTATTTACATTTCAAATGTTATCCCCCTTCCTGGTTTCCCCTCTACAAGTCCCCTATCCTCTCCCCTTTCCCCTGCTTCTATGAGGGTACTATTTGATGTATGGGTGGGGAAGAGGGTGTTAGTGGGGGTGACATCCAAAAGAGAGGAAGCCCCCTTCTTAAAAGAGAAGGGGAAGGTGGAATTGGGGAATGATTTGCATGACAGGGTTCTGGAAGAAGACGAAGGGCTGACATTGGGTTTTAAAGTGAATAAATAAATAAATTTATCTGGATATGTAGCAGAGGATTGCCTTATCAGGTATCACTGGGAGGTGAGCCCCTTGGGGCAAACTGAATCCAAGAACTCATGAAAATGATTATTCGCCATGATCAATGAGGCTTCATCCCAGGAATGCAGGCATGGTTCAATATATGAAAATCCAGCAACATAATCCACTTCTCAAAGAAAAAACTGCATGATCATTTCATTAGAGGATGAAAAAGTCTTTGACATCCCTTCATGCAAAAAGTATTAGAGAGAATAGAAATTCAAGGTCCATACCTAAATATTATAAAAGTAATATACAGCAAGCCGATTGCCAACATCAAACTAAATGAGAGAAATTTGAATCAATATCACTAAAATCAGGGACTAGACAATACTACCCACTCTCTCCTTACATACTCAATATAGTACTTGAAGTCTTAGCCAGAGCAAGTAAACAACAAAAAGAGGTCAAAGGGATAAAAATTGGAAAGGAAGAAGTCAAAATATCACTATTTCCAGATTATATGATGGTATACTTAAGTGACCTCAAAAATTCTACTAGAGAACTCTTAAGCCTGATAAACAACTTCAGCAAAGTGGCTGGGTATAAAATTAACTCAAACAAATCAGTAGCCTTCCTCTACTCAAAGGGTATTTCACACTTTAAATGGTTAATATATCCACATTTTAATACATTTACGTCAACTGCAAAAAATGAATAAACTACGTACAAATTAGCAAAAGGTTTGAGTGCTTGCTGCCTCAAAGAAATCATTCAAATTATGAAAAAATTTACGAAAGGATATTTATCATTACTGATAACTAGAAATGAAAAATAATCAAAGCAAAGTAAAACATCATCTCTCACATGTCAGATTGATTATTTTCACACAGGCAAAACAAATACTGGGAAGGCTGGAGGAAAAGACATGTTGTGGAAATGTAAATTACTACAGCCATTAAAGAAAAGACTCAAGAGAACGTATGGCATATCACTATCATTAGCTACAAGGCTAAAAGTCTGAGGAGTGTCAACTACAGTCCAAGAGAGTTTCACTGATGTATATTCAGTAATACTGATAGTTACTTGACAAGAGAAGTAGAATTGGGGAGGCCCCAGAAAGTCTATGGGGGCAACTCTCATTGAGATTCCTAGCAGTGGGGCTATGGATCCTTCAGAGTAGTCATTCCCTGTGGCCAAACAGGATGCCCAGTCGAGGAATAAGGGCAGCAACCATGCACAAAACCTTCAACCCAAAATGTGCCCTGCCTAAAAGATATGCATGGAAAAAAATAGAGCTGAAACTGAATGAATGGCCAAATTGAGACACAGTCCACTGACCCTATTAGTGATACTTTGTTACGCTTGCAGACAGTACCTAGCATACCTGTCCTCTGAAAAATTCCACCGATCACCCAGTGGAAAGAGATTGAGTGAATCACATCCAAACATTAAATGGAGCTCGATGAGTCTTAAGAAAGAATTTGTAGAAGGACTGACCCAAAGAGGACAGGGACTTTACAGGAATACCAACAGAATCAATAAACCTGGACCACTGGGGACTCCCAGGGACTAAATCGCACACGCGCACACACACACACACACACACACACACGCGCACACACACACACACGCGCACACACATGCACACACGCACACATGCACACATGCACACACACAATGAACAAAAGCTGGACCCCCCTGCAAATATGTAAAAGATGGGCAGCTTGGTCTTCATTTGGATTCCCCACAACTGGGGCCAGATCTGCCCTTGCGGATGTTGCCTGTGGAGCCTGAACTGATAAATGAACCACTTTGTCTGGTCTCACTGGTCTTACTGGGAGAGGTTCCACCTAGTCCCACAGCAACTTGATATATGGGTGGGGAAGGGGAGTGTTAGTGCGGGTGACACCCAAAAGAGAAGGGGAAAGTGGAATTGGGGCATGACTTGCATGATAGGGTTCTGGAAGAAGACAAAGGACTAATATTGGGTTGTAAAGTGAATAAATAAATTTATATGGATATGTAGCAGAAGATTGCCTTATCAGGCATCACTGGGAGAGGAGCCCCTTGGTCCTATGGAGGCTTGATGATTCAGGGTAGAGGAATGGTAGGGCACTGAAGCATGAGTGGGTGGGCAGGTGGGAAGCACCCTGATGGAGTCACGGGGGAGGGGATTGTTGGTTTGCGGAGGAGAAACTGTGAAGGGGGATAATATTTAAAATGTAAATAAATAAAATAACCAATAAAAATATAAAATGATTCTTCAAAATGTCAAAATGGATGTAAATATTTAAATGGGAGACATAATCTATTTTTGCTCTACATGCAAACACAAATGCACACATTCAGAGTCCTGTCTCTGCAACAGCTTCAAAGCTGTAGAAAGGTTAAGTCTGTGTGAATTCTTGTTTTGGGAAATTAATGTTTGATATGCACACATCTATTCATCAACAGCTATCTATCATGTATCTGCCTATTTGGATATGTGATCACTGTAAAAATTACTGACTTGGAAACAGTGATGAAAATATATTAAGAGAATAATTCACAATTTAATTTATATATATATATAATTAAATAAATACATAACAACTTGGGTACAATTAACTGAGTCAAGTTTCTCTGGAAAAAGTGGAGGTAAGTGTGAGATTTACAAAGAGGCATATTTAAAAATGTGGCATGGAAGGATGCTATCAATGATTGTATTGTTATTTGACGTATTTCCAATCCTCTAATTTAGAGAAACACCCTACCTGTTTCTGTCATACTCAGAAAAATAATTAAATTTGAACTGAGAGCATGAGTGTTAATGATGGATTGCTTCTTCTCCAAGATTTTGCTTTCCTTGGACATGCTCCAACCTGGATAATTACTAGCAAGAAGCTGTTTCTGGAATAAATTTACTAGTAGGACATAAATATTTATTAATCATGCAATTTACATTTTTGAGAGACTAAATACCTTTTGGAGTAAACCATTAAAATCTTACATGCAAAACAATATTTGTTTTAGTTATTTGTCCCATAATTGAATGAGTGCAATAATTTGAAGTATATTGAATGATATTTGATATTAGATGTTGTTAGTAATCACATAATAGACTTTTTACAAGTAACAGTATATAACAAGCTTTTGAAATTAGTGCGAGACATTAAAGGGAGCTAATTTGTACATCTAATGAGTAATTTAGTTTTCTAGAAGCTTTATAACTTCATATAAACTTAATTTGTTGCATGTAATATTAGTAGAAAATCACTGCTGTTTAGTGTATTATAATAATATAACCTAGACATAGTTTCCTTGCTTAAATTAATGTGAAATTGACTGTGGAACCAATTAGAGTTATACTTTATTTTATTCATATTCTCATCCCCAGATATCCATGAACAAACTCTAATAAATGTTTGCTCTGTGACTAAAACTATAAAGTTTTTCTTGAATGCAATGTATAGCTGTATTTGTCTGTTTTTCATAGATAGTAATATGACTTCTGTAGCATATTTATGTTTTAAAACCCTAAATGAACTCTGAGAACTTGAAGGAAAAATATAGCAAAATATACTGAGGAAATTACTTGTTTTACAATTTAATTATGTAAAATCTTATGAACTTACATTCATATTATTTGACATTTCACATTGAATAATATATTCAATCTTGATATCTTTTAAATTATATGAATATTTTTGTACTCTTGAATTATTTGAATACTAGTTAATACCTACTTGGTATTGTCAATAGTATATTAACACTTTACCTGAATATTTATATTTAATACTCATAAGTTTGGGGGGGGCTTTGTACACATAATTATTTTCAGATAAGAAAAATTCAGCTTAATGAAGTTAAATGGTCCAGTCAATGCAAGCAGGTACCCAGTGGTAGGACAGAGATTATTTTTAGTTTGCATGTAAAGTCTGCCATGTATTGTAAAAATGAAGCCAGAAAATAATTTACTGCAAGAATGTGAGCAACCAATCTTGGAAGGAAATAAAAGGATTCTACAGAAAATAATTCGTTTGATCGGTCCCAAAATTTCTGAGATACTGATTACTGCCAGTAACACAATAAATTTACTTGGCCACAATTTAAGACATATCATGACCAGCATTTAGTTTACTGTTTCTTGATATTAACAACTCTGCAAGAGAGTGGCTAAATTGTGCCCAGATTTCTGTATGTGCTGTTTTAGCAGGTACTAGATTGGAATGGGTAACATTATATACGGAAGTAGATAAGTGTCTTATGGTTACTTTTGCTATGATGAAATACCATTACCAAGGCAACACGTAGGGAAAAGAATTAATATTGCTTATGTTTTCATAACACTGCTCATCATAGAATGAAGCCAGTATAGGAACTAAATTGGGACAGAATCCTGGAGGTAGGAGCTGATGCAAAGCCCCTGGATATGTTCTACATACTGGCTTGCTCTTCATGACTTGTTCAGCCTGCTTCCTTGTAGAAGCAGGAACCCTTTCCCAAGGATGGCACCAATAACAATGGGCTGATTCCTTCTCCATCCATCATTAATTAAGAAAAATGACTTACAAATAAAGCAGGTATGAATGCAATTGTGAGAATATCCTTTTGATAGGATAGAGTGTCCTTTCAATATATTCCTAGGCATGGTATAGCTGAGTCATGAGGTAGACTGAGTCTCAAATTTCTGAGAAAGCAGGATATTTTTTTCAGAGTGACTGTAAAAATTGCACCCCCACCATCGTTGGAGGAGTGTTCTCCCTTCTTCCACGTCTTTGCCATCACTTTTGTATTTGATCTTAGCTATTCTGATTGGTGTTTGATGTAACCTCAAAAGGAATTTTGATTTGCATTTCCCTGAAGGCTAATGATATTGAACATTTTTTTTTGCCATGTGAGATTCCTCTATGGAGAATTCTCTTTATATGTGTACCCCATTTTTAAATTGGATTATTTAATTTGTTGAAGTCTAGTTTCCAGAGTTCTTTATATATTTCGATGTTAGCCCTCTGTCAGGTATAAAGGTAGTGAAAACTGTTCCCATTTTGTGGGCTGCCATTTTGTCTTCTTGATGATGTCTTTTGCTTCATAGAGGTGTTCAGTTTCATGAGGTGCCATTTATTAGTTGTTGATCCTAGTGTCTGTGCTATTGTTGTTCTGTTTAGGAAATTATCTCACCTGACAATGCATTGAAGACTACTCCCCAGTTTCAGAGTATTTCATTGTATGTTGAAGTCTTAGATGTATTTGGACTTTAGTTTTGTACAGGATTAAAATTATGGGTCTATTTGAATTCTTCTACATACTGACATTCAGTTAGACCAGCACCATTTGTTGAATATACTTTTTTTTTCTGTTATATATTTCTGAATCTATTTCAATAACAGCTAGAAGTTTGAAACAATCTAGATTCTGTCCCTCAACCAAAGAATGAATAAAGAAAACGTGATGAATTTACACAATGGAGTATTACTCACTTGTCAAGATGAATCATGAAATTTGAAGGCAAATGAATAGGAATGGGGAAAAAAAGTCCTCCTGAGTAAGGTAACCAAGACACAGAAAGAACAACATTGTATGTACTCACATGTAGATATTATCTTAAAGGAGAGGAAAAGCATGCTATGGATAACAGACCCAGAGAATTTAACTAACAAGGAGGGCTTAAGGGGTGATACAGGAATCTCCCTCAAAGGGGAAATAGAATAGATTTCAAAGATAGACTGGGGATATGTGGGGTTGGGAACAAGTAGTACAAGACATGGGGATATAAATAATGGGAGAAACTTCAGGTGCAATGTGGAAGCCCAGTGCAGAGGAAACTTTATAAAATCTATGAGAGTAAGTAAGCCTAGCAAAGTTTCCTAGTAATGGAGATACAGGCTATGAACTGGCCATCTTCTGAAACTGGACAAGGCCTCAAGAAGAGGGATCAAGATAACTCAGCCCCCAAACTTTCGACTACAGTTTGTCTTGCCTGGATAGTGTTCTGGAATTGGGGCCTTACATGATTACTGTCAAAGAGATGAGAAGAGACTTCATCCAGCAATTGATGGAAGCACGTACCACAGCCAAACATTAGAATGAAACTTTGAGCATCCTGCAGTGGGTTGGGGGACCAGGGAATGACGTGGGAAAGGGAGATACCAATAGAACACACTCCACAGAATCAACTGACCAGAACTCATAGAGTATGAAGATATTAGAGAACCAGTAAGAGACTGACCTAGGTCTTCTGAATATATATTAGGGTTAAGTAGCTTGCTTTCTTGTGGACAGACTCCATTAGGAGCAGTGTCTTTCCCTGACTCTCTAACCTACTAATAGAACTCTTTTCATCCTGGGTTTCACAGTCCAGCCTTGATGTGAACATACATGCCTGGTCTTACTGCAGTTAATTTTGCAGTGTTTAGTTAGTATTCCTAGGTGAACTAGAGAATTCTGAAGAAGAGGAAGGATTGTATGGGCAAGGAAACTACAATAAAACCTACAAAATCAATAAACTTTGGGTCATAGGTGCTCGCAGATAATGAATCAACTATCAGAGAGCTTTCATTGGTTTGACCTAGGCTCTCTGCATATGTTACAGTTAGGTAGCTTGGTCTTCGTGTGAGACTTATAACAGTAGGAGTAGGGGCTGTTTATGACTGACTCCTTTGCCTGCTTTTGGAACCTTTTTCCTCCTACTGGGTTGCCTCTTCCATCCCTAATTATATGGAGAGGTGCCTAGTCTTATTACAACCTGTATACCATGTTTGGTTGATATAACTGGGTAGCCTGCTCTTTTCTGAATGAAAATAGAGGAGTGGATTGGTGAGATGGAGCTTTGGGGAGAGGATGGAGGTAAAATCTTTCATTGTGATGTAATATATGAAAAAGAATAAATTCCAAAAGAAAATGGCTTACAGGAATGTCTACAACCCAGTTTATGGAAGCATTTTCTTAATTGGGGCTCTTTACTCTTAGATGACTTTATTGTAAATCAAGCAGACATAAACTATCAAGAATAAAATTATGAAAATAAGCCCTGTTATTACATAGACATAAATTTACAAGTATGTGAGTAATTGAGGAAGAAAATGCTGGAGATCACCCTGAAGTACTGACTGTCCCAATTCATTGATTATTAATAGTGTAGAACAAATTCTTTCCTAATCCTGGCATGTTACCAAGTGCTTCATTAAATATGAGATCAAAATGCACACCCAGTCATATCTAAGTCAGTCTATTCAGAATGGATTTTTAATATGTCTAGTTTCACAAATGTTCTTATTTAAAATAAATTGAGACAAAATATCTGACCACAACACATACAAAATACGACACAAATAGGAATCTGACAGCCAATGATAAACTTTTGTGCATGTGAGAGAAAATTAGTTTGTAGAGTATTGACCCATCATATGAGTTTCATTGATGTCAATATTGGGATTTCTGTTGTCGGTTCTTATGATGAGTGAATAAATCTCTATATTTTCTAGACTGCCTTTTTGAATATTTGATTTAATCTCAGATTAATTTTTCCTTTATTCTTAAAAGACAGTATTTCATTCCAGATGAATAGGTTTCTTTAAGATTCTGGCCACCAGAGCATTTTCATTCAGTCTCTCTCTCTCAGTCTCTCTCTCTCAGTCTCTCTCTCTCTCTCTCTCTCTCTCTCTCTCTCTCTCTCTCTCTCTCTCTCCCTCTCCCTCTCTCCCTCCCTCCCTTTCCCTCCTGTGGTGTGTTTTCTAAAGTTTATTCCTTTGTACAGGGCCTCCTAAGGTCAACATTGTCGTGGGGGACAATATTCTAGTATAAGACTAGATATTTCCTTGGTCTGTGTTCTTCCTACTGAAAATTGAAGCTTAGCAATAGAGTACATTGCATTGTAGAACAGTTTATCATATCCATCATGTTACTATCTAGGAGCTGTGGCTAGCTGCCACTACCTGCCATCATCAGAGTATTACAGTGCCTGTTTGTAGTCAAAAAAATCAAAATACTAGATTAAATTCTGATTGTCAGCTAATATCTATCAGCTTTATAATCATAAAAAGTCATTTCAAATCATCCTAAGTACATCAGTCACAGATGATAGCATATTGTACATTTTTTATCTTTGTGAAGTATGTAAAGTAACCATGCTCATGGAAAAATGTAAAATGTTGTTTGCCACAAGCTAGGTAAAGAGAAAATGAGGGTTAAATTTTTTCATATGTGCAAACTTCTAGTAAGACCATTAATTTGTAGAGTTCTATAAAGCCTGGAGCCTATGATGGATATGTTGTATAGTGTATTACAACTTATGTCAGTAGATATTATCAAAGTGTCTTAATAGATAAATAAAAAGTAACCAGTGAGGAAGAGAGAGAAAGTGTAGGATGTTAGCGAAAACATAAGAAATGAGTAGAGGGAATGAAGAAGTGGTAAAGTAAGCAAGGGAGGAAAAAAAGACATATTACCTTCCTTCCACATTAAATATACCTGAAATATTTGAGAACCAAACTTTTCAATGTCTCATGTAAAATAAGATCATTAAATACAACTGTATTTAGTATCTCCAAAGAATTTGTTTTTAGAAATAATTATATATAAAATAAAAAATACATTTATCTAGTTAAGGAACTTGGAAAGGAATTCATGAAAAATTATCCTATCTCCTAACACTAATAAATATCAACAGAGTTACTAAAACAACAACTGGACTCTAACTATGATGAAATTCTGTAACAGAATTCTTAAGGAATATACATATATACAGTTTGAAAATCATTCATTGATTTTTGAATGCTATTCTTAGGATTACACTAGTTCAAACCATTTTATACTTGAAGAAAAAAATGTGACTTATGCCTCATATCAGTTGCTGCATTGGTCATAAACTACTACCCATTTTGATTCAAAGATAGTTATACTAAGTCTTAAGTAAGATCAAATAAAACCAGAGAACCTTGAAGGTGGAGGGAGCAGAATTCTCTCAAACACAAGACTACAAAAATTGGGTTCAACCTAATGGTCTGAAAAGCACTTACTAAAAGTGAAATGGTATTGGGAGGCTGTCTCAAAGGGAGAGTCAGCATATTCTGGGGACTCGTTGTTTTGGATTAACAACTCCATTTCAAGACATTCTTATCTCTAGAATAGTGTCCAGTTTTGCTGTGAGCATTAATGTGTATAAAATTTGGATAGAGTTGATATGCTATAAATCAAATAGGCTAATATAAATATTGACCCTAGGTTTATATAAAAGAAGATAGATCATTTTGTATGAATATCTTTAAGTATGCCAATGATGACAGGCAAGAATTTTATTCTTATTAATAACTGAGTGCAATGGATTTTACCTCTTCATAGATCAGAAAGCAGAACGTATGCTTGTCTTTTTCTGTCAGTGTACCGGACCTTGAAGGTACAATTCAACAGAAAAGGGGATGAAAATCAATCATGCAATGATTTCCTAAGGTAGTGTTGCGTTGAGAAATAGGGTAAAAGTGAATCATTGCATACTTGTGTTAAAATGCAAGCATATTTGATTTTTTCTTTTATAATTCATTCCAGTATTTTAAAAAATTACATTTTTTTCTATTCAATACAAGCTTCTTTGGTATTTCTTCTATAGTCTTCATGTTACCATTCAGTGTAAAGGATTCTAAGCAGTATTGGAGGAGGAAAATATCCTAGTAAACATGAATAAATTTATTTTGTCTGTATGATTAAATCGGTTTGAATAAAATCAAGTTAACCAACTAATCTAGTCTTAATATGGAAAATTTAATCAAAATTCTAAAATGCAGCACAACACGTGGATATATATATATATATATATATATATATATATAGTGTATGTCACATCTTATATAATTGTATTACATAAGAGATTAAGGGTATCATTTTACACTTATAAAAGTCATTTTAAGGTACAAAATACATATGGCAAATGTTTTACTTTCTCTTAAAAGATTCTAGTAAGAATAAATGACATTTGAAAGCATGGCAAAGAACTTTTCTAATAAAATATGAATTTGTCAATGAATAAATTAAATGAAAATTAATTTATTAATTAATTAGCTACAGTAGGATTGTTTCCTACTGTAGAAGCTTAGTAATAACTTCAGAATGAGTATATTACATTAATATGCCTTGATTGTAATATCTTCACTATTCTGCTAAAATCTGTCTGGTGTCAGAAATCAAAATATGTAATTATCCTTAGAAAATATTTATTGTCCTTTTACCTATAGCTTCCAATGTCAACTATACTCTGATTCTTCAGCATTTCTTCCTAACATTTCATCTTCTGTAAACAGAATTCATGGCAAATGCATATGTGTGCACATGAAGTGAATGAACAGGAAAAAGTCTAACTCTCCATTTCAACAGATGATATATTGCTGGATGCCCAAGTCAGTTATATCAGCCAGTCAGTAAGTATTACACATGATGTTTGCTCATTTAATTTACTTTTAAGTGGAAAACATACATGCATTTATTTCATCCATGTAAATTATGTATTTATGATTATGGATCTATTGTTATGATTTAACAGATATCATTAACCTTTGTTTTACTTCACACACTCATATTTGTAATGAGAACATTTCACATTCAGTATCTTAATATCTATATTACTTCAGTTTAATTTTAACTAAAGTCACTTTGTAGTGCAATACCCATTGGAATTTATTTCTCCCATCCATTAAAACCTCTTTTAACACAAGAAACTATAATAATATCAAAACAAAATAGCAATAGAAGCTTTACATTGAAATTGGACAGCACAAATCAACAGTAGGGAAGAAGTCTAAGAAAACAGAAGAATCAGTCTTTTATAAGACCCATTCACACTTTCAGAAGTCTTATAAAAATACTAAACTGAAAGCTATAATAGTACGTACAAGATCTAGTGCTGACCCATGTCATCCTATGCTTGCTCCTTCAGTCTGTGAGTTCATATGAGCTTTGAATTGATTTAAGGGTCCTGTTCTCTTGGTGTACTTCATTATCTCTGGCTCTTACGCTCTTCCTGCCTTGTCTTCTCAGGAGTTGCCTGAACTCAGAGGGAAGAGATGTGATGGAGACATTCCATTTAGAGTTGTTGTGGATCTGGCTATTTATCTCTGTATTTATTTTCATCTGCTCCAGGAGCAAGCTTCTCTGATGCTGGCAGAATAAGGCACCAGTCTATGATTGTAGCAGAACATCATGAGTAACTTTATTGTTACTTTTTCTCAATGTAACACCTCAATAACGTTTACTTCCCAGTCCTCCCATGTCCACTCTACCTACCCTGTGATCTACTTCAACATAAAGAACACCATGTCCAAATTGTTGCCCATATATTCACTAAAGCATGGTAAAACTTCCTCTACTCAGTCCCTTCTTAAAGATACCTGAGTCCTTCTGCATCCTCTTCCCACCAGAAGCTGTCAACATTTTTTTTTTCTTTTTAAGGCAGTAGTATTTGATTTTACCCCAGGTCTCTGGGCTATTGTGTCTCTGGTTCTTGGTCATGCCAACAGTTTGTGATATGGATTCCTTTTCACGGTGAGTTTTAAATAAAATCCCATGTTGGTTGGTTCTCTTGCAAGCATTACACCACCGCTGCCTTGATGTATTTTGCAAGCAGGGCAGAATATGTGCAAAAGGTTTTGTGGTGGAGTGCCATTTATAGTTCATTTTACTGGCATTTTTCATGCCAGTGGCCTTAGAGAATGGAATGTAAGTTCTATGCAGGAACCAGATCACCCTCTCCATGTTCAGTGAATTGTATAGGTGTTGTCTTCAGCAATGGGCCTTACATTTTTAGTTTTAAGAGAACTACCTATTTCTTGAAAAGAGCTTGGGTTGTTTGATGACTTTCATTAGACCTGTCTGGCCAACAAGTCACAGTTCTGAAAGCTTCATCTGGAGACAAAAGATGACCAGTTGTGACTCTAGAGCCCTCCTTATTTGGAGACTTCTTTATGATCACCTTCAGATATTTTAGGAAGTTTCTAATGCATTAGATTTCAGTAGCACCCCTCCCTCTACTGTCCCTCAATTCTCTCTGTCTCTCCTTGTAGGTGTATTTATTTCCTCAACATTATCACCCTACCCTCTCAGCACCTCATCTTCTCATTTCCCATGCACTGCCCCCAGTCTATCACAGGGAATTCCCTGTCTCTGAAACTAGTTCTGTTATCTATTGCTAGCATCTCTGGTCTATTGCTTGCCTATAATTTAATTAAATGATAATATCTACATAGAAATGAATACATATCATATTATCTTTTGGGGGAATGGACTGGTTTGTTTATTGGTAAATAATGTTGTAATGCTGTTTTGCAGAATTATTTTAGTATATTTATTAATATATATTTGCTGTAATATATATCAAGTCCCCTGGAGTTAAATTCAGATGATTAGGCTTAGCAACATGGATCTTTATCTGCTGCTGAATTTTCTGACCCCAACTAATTCACAGTTTAATCTTGGTAGACTGTAGGGTCTGACACATTCATTATATATTGTCCGATATTTTTCCTTGACCCTGCAGGACCTATGAACTCACAACAATTTTGACACCATGTGTTAAGACCTGTGCAAGTTCAGGCCAAACAAAATCATGACATGAAGAGGTGAGCAGGTCACAATATCAGTCATTCAGCTGAGGAGCTGTTGGCAATTGATGCCTACTGGGAAAGGGAGAGCCAATATTCTTTTGAGAGTTTAGCATCTGGTACATTGAGCACAGAGAATGAAACTTCCAAGTGTTCATAGGCAGCACAGATAGGATTTCCGGGGGAAAATAAGCATAAATGTGGATGAATAGGAAGGGAGATGTACCTGGAAGGTCTTGGAGGGTGAAGAGGTAAAAATAATCCAAATATAGTGGTGTAAGATTTTCAAAATTAATTTAAAAATTAGAGAAATTACATTTAGAATCTAAATATATCTTTTTCACTTTAAGTTTTACGTTTTCCAACTCATTTTAGGAGTTAGAGAGTTTGGGGGATAACAGGAAAACGTGGTCTACTGAATCATCTAAAGAGGGTTCACTCACATGGGCACACTGAAGTGTCAAGCATCTGGTCTCTATGTTTTCGGCAGTACTTCTGGGTGTACATTGGGCTGTTAGCTTGATGTTTTGTGGAATTCCTATCAAAGAGAGTAAGTGTTTCTCTGAGGCTTTTGTCTGCTCCTTTGACTCTTTTCTTCCTCTTACCGTGCCTTGTCTTCTTGTAGCTTGTTTTGTCCTGTTTGGTTGTTGTCTCTTAGAGACCTGTTTTTCTATCTGAACAGAAATTAGATAGGGGTTGGATATGGAGGAGATGGGAGTTTGGGGAAGCCAGAAGGAGTAAAAGAGGGGAAACTTTGTCTGCATTGTATGAGAAAAGAATTTATTTTCACTAAAATTTAAATATAAAATTAAATAAACTCATTTTAATCTTGTCAAATTAATCTCCTCTAAAGACAACCTGAGTTTTATGTTCACATTATTTGCCTCCTTTTATAATGTTTAGGAATGTTGTTGTAAAAATATAAAAAAATAAAAATGCTGTCTTTTATCTTGCTCCAGGTCAGGCACTGTGGTGCCCCATGATATCTGATAGATATCTTTTTTTAAAATAATTAAACCAATAGGCCTTTTGCATCTTTTGAATTTATTTCTGACATTTATAGTGGAAAAATTCAAATATAGAAAAATGGGAAGGAATTTTACATTAAATTCTCAAACACCTATCACCTAAATTCTGTTAAACATTTTACCACGTTTTTAAAATATGATTATTTTTATTCTTTGAGTGTTTCATATTTTGACTACTTTTTAGAAGAGATTACTTAGTCCTGGTCCCCTGACTCTTATAATCTTTCTACCCTTTATTGTAGAATGTTTTCTGAGCCTTATGTGTTGAAGTATTGTAAACGTGTTAATTGAGGATGGGCAAGCCATGGTCAGTTGATATCTGCATTTCAACCCATTGTGGCCTTCTGTAATGGTCCCAATCTTTGCAAAATGAAGTTTCCTTGGTGAAGGAGTAAAAGTTACACACTTATCTGTGGATGTAAGGATATGTATTTATAATATAGTTAGAAATTGTCCAGGTTTAGGAAAGTGATAGTAGTAAGATAAGTCTAAGATTTATGACTTCATCCAGCCATGGGTAGTTGGAGAAGTTTACAGTGCTGGACATAAATGCCCTTATACTGAATGGGCCTTATACTGTTGGTTACCCCTGGGATACACATACCATTATTGCGCCTTTTGGGATCTCTTTCCATACTGGCCACTACTGTGGTTTGTAGACTTTACAGCTGGACAGAACTATTGATTGCTTTTCTTCCTTGGCAGTTTGCATCTCTCCTTCTAATCCTATGAGGGCTGGTCCTCAGAGAGATTTCCAGGTCAAATGCAGACCAATCCTCAGTCTTCATCCATCGATTGGGATTTCCCTTCAATATCTGGGAAGCAGCTAAAGTACAGCAAAGTCCTAGATTATTATGTAGTTCTTTTGAATTTCCTTGACCAACAACTCCAGAGGAGGTTTCTCATGCCTGGCACTGGAGTTTTTGTTAAAATTTGTGACTTACTTTCTTTAGCATAGATTCATTTACCTGTTTATTAACTCCACTTAGTAGCTCTATTATTTTCTGGCACATTTCCAAGTAAGTTAAGAACTGGTCTCCACAAAAGCTTCGGTGTGTATATTACTTACAGTGTTTAGTGTTTAGAATTCGCTTCTTTTGAAGCGAAATTTCTATATAATGAAATACAGAAATACAGGGTGAGTTTTGATACACTGTGCATGTGAGTATCCAAAAATTTCTACTAATACATAAAATGTTAGGTTGCCTCAGAAGTTTTCATGTGTTTTGATTCTTTTTAGACAAGATCTAATGGTGTAATATTGGGTGGTCTGCTATTTGTCATGAAGACCAGGCTGATCTCTGCCTCTCATGAATTGTTTTGAATTAACTATGCTATGTGACTTTTCTAACAGAACCAGCAGCCTTACTAGCAGCCAGGAGTAGTTGATTAACTACAAGGCTGTGCTCAGATCTCTTTTTTCTTTCCTAACTGATACTGTAGGGGAGAACCAGGTGGCCCTTAATAAGATTTGGTGCTCTGTGCTCTTCACTTTGAAAATTAATTCACCCAGAAGCATTTCTTTTTCCTGTCTAAACAAACATTATATGATTAAATGAATCAGTTTAGATCAGGATGAAACAATACTTGTTTTATTTAATTGTAATTTAATGTGAGTAAGGCTTAAGGACCAGCATTAAATGGTTGTGCTTTTATCTATGTTTCAAAGTAAAACATAATGCTGCTGAACAGACAATGGTCCTGGCTCAGTCTGCAGGGCGAGCCTTAGTATGTTCAGACTCATGCTGAAGCTAATGGTTAATACAGTCACAAAATGCTCAAGAGTAGTGCGTGCATATCTGAGTAGCGTTTAGATGAGACTTATTTGAAAAAGGACTATTAGAGCGAACAAGCTGTTATCCATTTGAATCCTTGAATTACTGTTGTTGTTTTATTTATTTTTTTAAGTATCCATGAAGAATTGGTTCCAGAAATCCTCCAAACACATACCAAAAGTCTTGGTATACTCAAGTATCTCATATCTAAAAGCATGTTTGCACCGAGAAGTCTTTGTAGTTACCTACGACACCCAATACACTGCCCATGCTGTGTAAATGGTTGTTAAAGTGTATTATTTAAGAAACAATGTAAGAAGAGACATCTATGAATCTTCAAAACAGAGATAGTTTTTCACTCTTTGAATTATTTTTAGTCTACAAATGATCGAATCTACCGGCATGGAACCTATCAGTTTCAAGTTGAACTACAGTTTGGTAAGAGTCAGGTGACTCTATGATCCCGGGATTGTGAGAGACATTGTAGGCTACATTGTCAGACATACTGACGGCTAATCCTTGTCCTTAGTAAATATGCTTGTGGCTTCCGTTTTTTTTTTTTTTTTTTTTTTGGTTGGCACTGTTGCTGATTGTCAATTTAAGCATCCCCAGGAAGAATGCCTAACCGGGGATTGTCATACTTTAGCACTCATCATAATCTCCTAGAGGAATTAAAACACACATTACTGGCTCCACCCCAGAATTGAAGAGTCAGTAGGCATCAGGCTAGGGTGATTTCCATTTCCTACAAGTGCCCATGAGACAATAAAGCTACTGGTCTAGTGCTCATGCTGATTCTTTGAGAACCACTGCTGACAGGAAGGAAAGAATTGATAAATGAATGAATGAATGGGCTTTCTTATACCAGGTTACATTTTGTCCCCTCTGTAATGTCCTATAGAGTTGCTTATGGTTACCAGGCAGGGCCCTTTTGCAAAGTTTGTAAATGGGGGAGATACACAGCAACCTACACAGGAGGAATTTAAGTTTGTGCTGGGGCTTTTCACAGTCCTAACTGATCTTACTGCAGACAAAGAAAGAATCCGGGCCCAAACAACATACTACAGTTTTAATTACATCTCTCCTGTGTCAAAACCCTCAGGAAGAGATAATATGTGGCTATGGAGACCATACATCCCACATTTCCCAAGGACAGCTCTGATTTCACATACTCTGTCCTTTTGTCCCCATAAATATAATTGTTAGACCATGTCTTGCTTTGGGGCTCAGGAACTATTATTCCCACATGCATGGCCTAGGAGCCCTGGTAAGTCAAAGTGAGCTTTTCTTTTCCCTTTAGACTGGGGAATGGAGTGCAGGCTTGGCTCATAGAAATGGCTAAAGAGTTGGAAAAGTCTGGGTACTGCACAGTCCTGAAGTGGCACTTTTAGTTGCCTTTCACTTTTCCTCGCTGCCCCTGGAAGAACCACTCTGAAGAATAGTCCATAGCTATCATTGACTGACCCCTCTACACCATCTAAGATCTATGCTTCCAGGCAGAAAACTCTTCCTTCTTCCTATATAAGACCTCTTATTATCATTTTAATTTCTTCCCTTCCCCCTACCTTATTTTCAATCAAATTGAAAATAATTGGTCTTCATTCTCGAAATCCTTTAACTTTTTTAAAGATTGATTGATTGATTATAAGTAGATATCTTAAAACTCAATCAGCAAAGCCTCTCACGCACTCTGCTCCATCCCATATCACACTGCTGAAGGTCTCTCTCTGAGCCTGGCAGCAATCTCTCTACCTATCTAGTTCCCAAGGCAGGTTTCCATGCCAGAAACACACATCACAACTCTGTGGTGGCCCAGACCAGCCCCCCACAAGCCATTACACTTAAATCTACAGATGAAAGAACACACAACACAATAACCTTTTACCCAATTGATAAGATATAATTGCCCACCTAAACATACAAAGCCCAGTACCATCCATCCCTTAAGAACATTAATTACAACCTGTAAATACACACAGTGGAATCTTAGGGTCACCGTCCATGTTGTCTACGGGCTACTATCTCTCTCCCTTCTGTCTCTCCCTTTTTCTGTTCCAGTCTCCTCCTCTTCCTCCTTCTATCCTGTACCTGCCCTCACCTGTATTTTACAAATTAAATGGGGAGGTGGTTCTGGTGAAATCACATGAGTCCTGAGTATGTGACTAGGCAGCTGTCCTTGAGGCAGTGGGATTTGCATCAAAATACAGATAACTCCAGGGCAAACTACAACATAGCATTGCTTTATTTCCATTTTTAGTGCATTAATTTCAGTTTATACAGTAGATTCAGTTCCCCATGCATTTAAAATAATTACTTACTAACATCCCAAATGCTGCCCCCTTCTAGATTCCCCTCACAGAGTCACTTCTCCATATCTCTCCCCTTTTCGTTTGAGAGGGTAGGGCCCACTTAGTACAAACTAAGGAAACAAATATTATCATTTTCATTTTGCTTTATAGTCTAAATATTTGGTACTTAAGATGTCTTGACTGAAGTATATGGGGTTTTTTTTGAAATTTCTGTCAATGAATTATTTACAAAAATATGAAAATGAAACTATATTTCTTCATTATTTTGTTTAGAATAGAAAAGAAAAGATGCTATTTTCATTACTCATTTTCTATCCTCTCAGAATATAGATAAGAATTTATTCATTGCACACTAATCTATTTTTAATACATATGTAGTAAACACTGGGTTTCATTAGCTAAAGACCTACTCTATCCTTCTTTTAGTTAATAGCTTTTATTTATAAAAACCTACAAATTGTATGGTTGAGGATAGAGCATTGTGGTAGAAAATATATGTAACAGAATTTCCTGTGTTCAATTCTTAAAGTTGGAACAAACAAACAAACAGAACCCAAACCTCTATATACGTTAAGGATTCTGGATAGTGCCTATCTCTGCTAAGATGCCTCCTCTAATAAGCTTTAGGTTGAGACCATCAGTAATCTTACAAACATGAGCTAACATGCATGTAGTGTTAATGATATAGTGGGGAAATGTTAAGCAAGCCATATTAATTCACTCACCCTTTCATTTACTCATTGCAACTATAAACTTACTCTGTAGAATCAGAGGTTTGTAGCTGTATTTTCCTCATGCACCGTGAAGCTTCAGTTAAAACAGAAATTCAAAACCATTTGGCTTGTTTGGAAACAATATAGAATGCTGACTTATTCTTACTCAGACATTAATGGATCTCTTTTTTTTCAGACGTGCAAAATATAGTTCAATTCATGCTCTATCTGCTGCATCTACTCAAAAATTAAGCAGATGACAGGCATTAAACTTTTGCACAGTGAAGAGACCAATGTTTAGATATCTTGCACATTTCATGATATCATTTTTACAAGTGTCACCTGGGAAGCCAGACTGTCTTGAAAGAATTAAAATTTGCCTGCAGAATATCACCTTCAGAATCATCAGCGTGCTTTCAGTTCTTGAATGGAAATTATTGCTTGTCATGTTACTTCCTTCAAATATGTGACAAAAAAATTTCTAGGCATTTTACTATTAGACATATAAACTGCTTTAGTGTAGTACAGCATGTATTTTATTCATGTATTTTATACTTTGGTTGAATATATGAGGATTTTATTGACTTCTTTTAAAGTAGCTATAAGAAACTATAGGCAAAGATTATGTGATGCTATAATCTTGACTCATCAAAGAAATTCTAGTTTAAATGTGTGAAATAAATATTCTATATGTTTACCAATAAAGGGTATAGAATCATTAATTAGCACTTAATGGTAAGCTCAACATAACTGCTACATATTTGTGAATGTTAGTTTAAAATTTTTAAGCTTCAAATTCAAAGTAAATATTGAGGTTCATGATTGTTTTCATTTTTAAAAATAAAAGGCAAGTGTATAACTTTCTTCTCCCTGCTGATGTGGCTGTGTGCACAGACATTGATGGAGAACATGACTTCTCTGCTTGCATACTCTCTTGTGGATGGTCTACTGAGTAAATGCGGTGACAGTGAGATAAAGCCTATTAGTGAATATTATACTCCAAATCATCATTTAACCTTTTTTTTTCAGATCTGTTAAAACATTCTGTCCTAGCTTGCTTCCTTTTGCTATGAGAAACACCATAACTTAAAGTGACTTGGATCTGTTATTTCCAGGAAACAGTCCATCACTGAATGAAGTGAGAGCAGGAACTAAAACGAACCCAGGGACAGGAATGGAGGCAGAGACCGTGGAGGAGTATTGCTTACTGGCTTGCTCTGAATGGCTTGTTCAACTGCTTTTTTGATATACCCAGGAACATATGCACAGGACTAGTTCTGTGTAGCAGTGGGTTTGGACTTTCCATATCAATCAAGAAATTGTCCCACAGTCCTGACAACAATGATATGGTGGCATTTTTTTCTTTTGAGGTACCTAGATAAAAAATAGCTCATTTCAAGGTAATAAGATGTAACCAATACAATATTAAACTTTTTATAGGTTATATACATCAAGTGTATTTGTACATTAATTGCCTATAATTAAAAGGGCAATGTATTTTTTTGAGCTTCTGTAGGAAGTCATTACAGTGAGATGCATGATTCCATCTATTTATAGGAAAAAATTATTTCTGTTGTTGCAATATGCAAGTTCTTATCTCCAGGCTATTGAAAAAACTATGAGAAAATACTTTTAGTTAAGTCATTTCATTGTCTTCTTTGTGTCACTAGCTGGGCAACATATAATTTTGTTTTCACAGTTGTCAATTTTCACTTTCTAAAACAATTCAGCTCTGCTTTTCTGAATGTTTACATATGTAATGTTTAACTAAAGAAAAAAATTTATCCCAGCTGAAATTATCTATCCTTCAACCTATTTGCTTTTCAAAATGAATGATGAATGTAAAATAAATAAACAATGAACAATAATCAGGAGAATTCGAGGGAACGAGACCTGCATTTTTCTTCTTTTTGATTTTTCTGAGAAATCTATTAGTTGGATTCTATAAACTATTACAGCTCAAAAGCAGAATTGAAATATTACTTGCTTCAGTAAAAAATAACTGAGCATTTAAAAATTTTATATCCAATACCTTGGTACATCTGTTTATTAGCTAATTTATCTGTTGGTCCTATGAATATCTTTTGAAATTTAAGTCTCTCACTTGAAGATTCTTTCTATTAATTTTCATGTACATGAGAACTATAAACACATTTTAAAGTAATCTATAAATTTTTTTTCATATTTTCTCCAACCTATGATTATTTAATTTACTAAAGTTAAGATTCTGGACATTTGATTTGATATCAAAAGATACTTTATTATTTGAAGTATAATATGACATAAATGACATAAATATTGGCTATGACCTTTATGAAAAGTTTGATTAAGGACTTTACAGACTAGTTCATGAGCCTTGTCCATTAGTTAATGTGACATAAATAATATAATAATATAATGCTTATATTCTACAGGCTTATATGGTACATGTGATAAAACATTACAAACCACACATATGCTCCTATAATGTGCTCACTTTTGTGTGGTGGTTTGAATGACAGATTAACCACACAGTCGCCACATTTGAGTACTTCATCCCTAACTGGTCATTATGTTGCTTGGAAGACTTGGCAGGTATGGCCTTGCTAAAGAAACTATATTACCATGTGCAGACGTTGTTAATCTACTGATTATTGCTATTTCTAGTTTACTTTCTCTGCCTCATGCTGTTGTTCAAAATATGAGCTGCCATCTTCTTCTGTGCTCATGCCTGTCACATTTTGCTATCTCAAATCCTCTATAACCAAGAATGGAAATAAACCCATCCTTTCTTCTATGAGTTGCCTTGGTCACAGTAGGTTATCACTGCAATAGGGAAGCAACTAACTTATTTGAAAATGAATATATCATAAAGAACTTACTGTTAGCAAGTCACAATAAAAATTTTCTAGAAAACTACAGATATTTCAACATTCTTAGAAATAACTTTTAAAAACAGTGCTTCTAATGGAAGAAAATTAATTCAGTACAATATAGATTGTATGTTTATAATTGCCTACTCAATGCAATTTTAAATTTTATACTCTTCAGCCATTATTTAAAAGGAAAGGGTGCAATACCCCTGAAACCGAACCAGTCCCACAGATCTCTGTACCCAAATCCTTTGGGTGAGAGAGCTGGACTACTAGAAGTGCTGATAATCCTGAGAGCTCAGAGGAGACAACTACTTCTCCCCACATTTTTGACCCAAGAGGAACCTGCCTAGTGCCCTCTGTGCTGTTTGGGCAGAGCAAGCTAGGAGCAGTCAGACGCAGGACCATTCCAGTTTCTGCCTGCACCAACAGCAGAAAGCCAGTCACCAGGATCACCTACAAACCTGAGAGCAGAGGTAAGACCCACTCTTCTGCTTCAAGGGTTCCTCCTGGTAGCCTCAGAACACACAAAGACAGGAGTAGTTTGGGACTGGATGCTTCAGGTTTCTGCCTGCAACAGGAGCTGAACTGATCCCACAGGTCTCTGTACCCAAATCCTGTTGGGGAGAGAGCTGGACTCTCAGAAGTGCAGACAATCCTGAGAGCTCAGGGGAAACCGCCACTTCTGCTCACATTCCTGGCCCAAGAGGAACCTACTTAGTGACCTCTGGATACAGGAACAGAGGAGCAGTCAGCAGCAGGAACCTCCCTGTTTCTGCCTGAGCCCAGAGTTGAAAACCATTCACCTGGAGTGCTGACACATCTGAAAGCAGAATTAAGACCAACTCTTCTGCCCAAAGCAACCCACCTGGAGGCTTCAGAAAACAGAAATGCAGGGGTAGCTCTCTGTTCCCAGATCTGGCTGAAAGAAAACTGGTTTCCAGGAATGCTGACACACAGGATTACAGGAGGGTGGAGCCACTGTCAGAGACAGGAAGACAGGCTAACATCAGAGACATCCTAATGGCAAGAGGTAAGCACAGGAAACGAAGCAGCAGAAACCAAGACTACTTGGCATCATCAGAGCCCAGTTCTCCCACCAAAGCAAATACTGGATATCCAAAAACACCGGTAAAGAAAGATTTGTATTTAAAATCACATCTCACGATGATGATAGAGGACTTTAAGAAGGATATAAATAACTCCCTTAAAGAAATACAGGACAACACAGGTAAACAAGTAGAAGTATTTAAAGAGGAAAGAAAAAAATCATTAAAGAATTACAGGAAAAGACAACCAAACAGGTGAAGGAATTGAACAAATCATCCAGGATTGAAAAATGAAAATAGAAACAATAAAGAAAGCACAAAGGGAGACAACCCTGGAGATAGAAAACCTAGAAAAGAGATCAGGAGTCATAGACTCAAGCATCACCAACAGAATACAAGAGAAAGCAGAAAGAATCTCAAGCTGCAGATTATACCATGGAAAACATGGACACACCTGTCAATGATAATGTAAAAGGCAAAAGCTCTGAACCCAATCCAGAAAATCCAGGACCCAATGAGATGATCAAACCTAAGGATAATAGGTATAGAAGAGAGAGAAGACTCCCAACTTAATAGGACAGTAAATATCTTCAACCAAATTATAGAAAAAAACCTTTTCTAACCTAAAGAAAGAGATGCCCATCAACATACAAGAAGCCTACAGAACTCTAAATAGATTGGACCAGAAAAGAAACTCCTCCTGTCACATAATAGTCAAAACACCAAACTCGGGAAACAAAGAAAGAATACTAAAAGCAATAAGGGGAAAAGGTCAAGAAACATATAAAGGCAGAAAATCACCAGACTTCTCACCAGAGACTGTGAAAGAGAGAAGATCCTGGGCATATATCATGCGGACTCTTAAGAGAACACAAACACCAGCCCAGGCAACACAATTTTCAATTAACATAGATGGGCGAACAAATATTCCATGACAAAATGAAATTTATACAATATCTTTCTACAGATCAAGCCCTACAAAGGAAAATAGTTGGAAAACTCCAACACAAGGGAAACTACACCGTAGAAAATGCACAAAAGGAATTTCCTTGGAACAAACCCAAAAGAGGAGAGCTACACAAACATAAATCAACCTCTAACAACAAAAGCAACAGAAAACAAGAATCACTATTCCTTAACATCTCTCAACATCAATGAACTCACTTCCCCAATAAAAAGACATAGACTAACATATACATAAAGCAGACTCAGCATTTTGCTTCATACAGGAAATATACCTCACTGACAAAGACAGACACTATCCTAGAGTAAAAGGCTGGAAGACAATTTTCCAATCAAATTGTCCAAAGAAACAAGCTGGAGTAGCAATTCTAATATCTAATAACACCGACTTTCAACCAAAAGTTTTCAGAAATGATAAAGAAGGACACTTCATATTCATCAAAGGAAAAATTCACCAAGATGTACTCTTAGTTCTCAATATCTATTCTACAAAAACAAGGGCACCTACAATCATGAAAGCAACCTTCTAGAGCTCGAAGCACACATTATAGCTCACACAATAATATTGTGAGATTTCAATACCACACATTCATCAATGGACAGATCATGGAAACAGAAACTAAACAGACATAGAGAAACAAACAGGAGTTATGAACCAAATGTACTTAACAGATATTTAACAGATTATAGAACATTTCATCCCAAAACAAAAGAATGTACCTTCTCAGCACATCACAGTAGCTTCTCCAAAATTGACCTTATAATCTGTCATAAAACAGGCCTCAACAGATTCAAGAAGATTGCAATAATCCCACACATCCTAACAGATTTTTTGGACTAAGGCTGGTCTTCAATAAAAACAACAGAGAGCCCATATATACATGGAAGTTGAAAAATGCTCTACTCAATGATAACTTGGTCAATGAAGAAAGAAGTAAAGAAATCGAAGACTTTTAGAATTTAGTGAAAATGAAGGCACAACATACCCAAACTTATGCGACACAATGAAAGCAGTGCTAAGAGGAAAACACATAGCTCTGAATTCCTTCAAAAAGAAACAGGAGACAACATATATCAGCAGCTTGACAGTACACATAAAACCTCTAGAATAAAAAGAAGCAAATACACCCAAGAGGAGTAGGCAGCAGGAAATAATCAAACTCAGGAATGAAATCAACCAAGTAGAAACAAGAAGGATTATATAAAGAATCAACAAAACCAGGAAATGGTTCTTTGAGCAAATCAACAAGATAGATAAACCCTTAGACAGACTAACCAGAGGGCACAGAGAGCGTATCCAAAGTAATAAAATCAGAAATGAAAAGGGAGATGTAACAAAAGAATCTGGAGAAATACAAAAATGTCATCAGATCCTACTACAAAAACCTATATTCAAAAACAGCATAAAATCTGGATGAAATGGCCAATTTTCTAGACAGATAGGAGGTACTGAAGTTAAATCAGGATCAGATAAACCATCTGAACAGTCCCATAACTCCTAAAAAATAGAAGCAATTATTAATAGTCTCCCAACCAAAAAATGCCCAGAACCATATGGGTTTAGGGCAGAATTCTACCAGATATTCTTAGAAGACCTAATACCAGTACGATCCAAACCATTCCACAAAATGGAAACAGATAGAACACTAACCAATTCCTTCTATGAAGCCACAATTCTACTTAAACCTAAACCACACAAAGACCCAACAAAGAAAGAGAACTTCAGACTAATTCCGCTTATGAATATTGATGCAAAAATACTCAATAAAATTCTAGCAAACCTATTCAAAGAATACATCCAAACGATCTTCCACCACGATCATGTAGGCTTCATCCCAGAGATGTAGAGATGGTTTAATATACAGAAATGCATCAAAAAAATACACTATGTAAAAAGTCAAAGAAAAAAATCCACATGATCATCTCATTAGCTGCTGAGAAGCATTCAAAAAATTCAACACCCCTTCATGTTAAAAGTCTTAGAACGATCAGGAATTCAAGACACATACTTAAACATAATAGAAGCAATATACAGCAAACCAGTAGCCAACATCAAACTAAATGGAAAGAAACATATCAGGGTCTAGACAAGGCTGCCCACTCTCTCCCTACTTATTTAATATAGTATTCAAAGCCCTAGCCAGAGCAATCAGACAACGAAAGAGAACAAAGGGATACAAATTGGAAAGGAAGAAGTCAAAATATCACTATTTCCAGATGACATGACAGAATTCTTAAGTGACCCCAAAAGTTCCACCAGAGAACTACTAAGCCTGATAAATAACTTCAGCAAAGTTTTGCCATTTTGCCATTTTGCCAAAAGCAATCTACAGATTCAATGCAGTCCCCATTAAAATCCCAACTCAATTTTTCATAGAGTTAGAAAGAGCAATTTGCAAAATCATTTGGAATAACAAAAAACCCAGAATAGCAAAAACTATGCTCAACAATAAAAGAACTTCTGGGGGAATCACCATCCCTGACCTCAAGCAGTATTACAGAACAATAGTGATAAAAACTGTATGGTATTGGTACAGAGACAGGTGGATAGATCGGTGGAACAGAATTGAAGACCCAGAAATGAACCCACACACCAATTGTCACTTGATCTTTGACAAAGGAACTAAAACATCCCATCAACAAATCAACAAATTTGCTGGATCAACTAAATGTCAGCATGTAAAAGAATGCAAATCAACCCATGCTTATCACCCTGTACAAACCTTAAGTCCAAGTGGATCAAGGACCTCCACATCAAACGAGATACAGTCAAACTAATCGAAGAAAAAGTGGGAAAAGCCTTGAACACATGGGCACTGAGGGAAACTTCCTGAAAAAGCACCAATGATTTTTGGTCTAAAATCAAGAATCTGCAAATAGAACTTCATAATATTGCAAAGCTTCATTAAGGCAAAGGACACTGTCATTAGGAGAAAATGACAACCAACAGATTGGGAAAAGATCTTTAACAATCCTTCATCCCATAGAAGGCTAGTTTCCAATATAAACAAAGAACTCAAGAAGTTAGACTCCAGAGATGCAAATAATGCTATTAAAAATGAGGTACAGAGCTAAACAAGGATTCTCAGCTGAGGAATATCGAATGGCTGAGAAGTACCTAAAGAAATGTTCAACATCCTTATTCATCAGTGAAACACAAATCAAAACAAATCTGACATATCACCTCATACCAGGCAGAATGGCTAAGATCAAACACTCAGGTGACAACAGATGCTGGTTAGGATGTGGAGAAAGAGGAACACTCCTCCATTGTGTTGGGATTATAAATTGGTACAACCAGTCTGGAAATCAGTGTGGAGGTTCCTCAGAAATGTGAACATTGAACTACCTGAGTACCCAGTTATACCATTCCTGGGCATATA
Source organism: Rattus norvegicus (assembly GCF_021556685.1). Taxonomy (NCBI): domain Eukaryota; kingdom Metazoa; phylum Chordata; class Mammalia; order Rodentia; family Muridae; genus Rattus; species Rattus norvegicus. Next base: position 70,478,489 of record NC_141548.1, read on the forward strand.
CCCAAATGATGCTCCAACATAAAACACAGCACATGGGCCACAATGTACATAGCAGCCTTATTTGTAATAGAGGCTGGAAAGAACCCAGATGCCCTTCAACAGAGGAATGGGTACAGAAAATGTACCCATCTCCACAATGGTACTACACAGCTATCAAAACAGTGACTTCATGAAATTTATAGGCATGTGAATGGAACTAGAAAATATCATCCTGAGTGAGGAAACCAAAACCAGATTATATTGATTAAGCCAAGAAGTTCAGAGCCTGTTATTGCTTTCTCCTGAGAGGCTCAGCCAGAGCATGACAAATACAGAGCTGAATGCTAGAAGCAAACCATTTAACTGATAACAGGGTCTCAGTAGGAGGAATTTAAGAAAAGATTAAAGGAGTTAAAGGGGTTTGCAACCCCATAAGAACAACAATACCAACCAACCAGATTCCCAGGCACTAATCCACTAAGCAAAGAGTCCACATGGACAGAACCATGGCTTCAGCTGCATATGTAGCAGAGGATGGCCTTATTGGTCACCAATGGGAGGAGAAGCCCTTGGTCTTGCCAGTTCCAGACGCCACCAGTGTAGTGGAATGTCAGGGTGGAAGGGGGCACTCTTATACAAGAAGGGAAGGGAGATGGGATAGGGGGCTTATTTATGGACAGGAAACCTGGAAATAAATAACATTGGAAATGTAAATAAAAAATATTCAATAAAAATATTAAAAAAAGAATAGGTGCAAGCATATGCATCCACAAACAGTTTCTAGAAGAAATTTATACTTACTTTTAGTATTACATATATTTTATTTCAAACATAGTCCAATTAGGACATTTACAAGATCATCATAATTATCATTTGGACAAGTGAGGTCATACTGCTGAGCCTTATTATTTCCTATCTCTCAAACCACATCCCATGAATTTACCACATTCCAAATACCTGTTAACTAAAAACACTAAAGCACTCAATAATTTACTTTGATTATATTAAAATATTAGTCTTGGGGGGCAGTTTTCCTGACTCAGTGGCTGAGTGATCACTGTACATTTAAGATGACCTGGAATTAGATCTTTTGCAACTATGTAAAAATCTGTGCCTGTCCATGCACACCAGTAACTTTAGCACTGAAGCACAGAACCAGAGTTCAGTGGATTTATTGCTATCAACCTAATCAAGAATGTCCTCCCAATGTGTATCAAATGTGTATATTACACATGCACACATATACACACATGTTTGTGTATATTTTGTGGTATTTATGAACACATATATACTTACATATATATGTTCATGAATGTACATTTTCCAAACATATACACACAGATATGATCTCTACAACAAAAATGAAAACTTTTTAATATAAACAATAGTTAATTTGAACCTTGGATTGTCTCCTCATATTTATTTCTTTGTGTTGATATATAACTTCAATATTCATTTAAGAAGGAGAGGACTTTGATTTGTCATGACACAATTATCTACCAATATTACTTCAAAAGGCTCCATCAGGTTTTAATGTCGCAATTATGATGTTCTAGAGCTCTAGCAATTTTCACTGATGTGATGAAAATCTGTCAACTAACATCACGTTCCCATGTTACTATATCACTCACAGATAGATACTTAATTCGCATAATTAAACATATAAAATGTATAAATCAATACTAATATATTTCCCTTATTTCTATTTTCAAAGAAATAAATATGACTAAATAAGTCAGTAGTATTCAGAATTAATGAATTATGAAATGTGCTTCCTTTACCTAGTCATTAAGTTGGATGTTCATAGAAACTGTTGTTCTTTAATGCTCAAGATATACTAACTATTCATATGATCAACATGAAGAAAATAATTTACTTAACTTTCTGCATATATATTTGATTTCTGCAGAAGCACTGTAAAGATACACCACATGCAGTTTTGAAGCTATTAACAATTTCTTTGAAAACTTAACTTAAAAATATATGCTGTGCTTGAATTTATTTTATTTTTCTTGTGAAGAGATGTGAAGAAATATCACTGATGATAGAGCAAAGAAATGATTTGAACCAAGTCAAGTTTAACCCACTAGTGAGTTACGATAGAAACCTTCTGTGAATTCAGATGAGGGGTTGCTTACAGAAGGATGGTTAGGGGCAAAGGGAAATTGAGTTACAGAAATGTCTACTCAGAGTGGGGCTACTCGTGAAAAGTAAAAACTGGCAGCCCCCTGCACAGTTTGCAGAGAGTTTTGGTACACACACATATCACATAGAGTCTTTTTACTGCAGAAATTCTTACTGTTCATATCATATGGGGAAAGGGATTTGTGTATCTTTTGAATTTCAAAATTATATGAATATTGTAGGTTTCACTTAAATTTGGTATTATGAAGTTACTTTTCCACCCAGGAGAGAATATTTCAATTTCGATGATATTGGTGAACAACACTATGTATTCTGAGAGTCATGGGTTTTCAAACAAAACTTATTACCCTATAGAAAAAAAGATACTCATTTTTTCTTTTATTTCTTGTTCTATCATCTAGGGCTTATAACTAATAATAAATATTTTAAATAACTGAGCCCATTACTTTCCCTACCACATTAAAAATTGTTATATATAAATTGGCATTATGTCTCTATAGCTAATGACAAAACTTACTGAAAACTCAAGAATCATATATATATATTTTTTCTCATTAGTACCAGAAGTTGATATAACCTTTCCAGCAGTGTTAAATGAGTGATTACCCATTAATTAAAAGATAGATGTTTGAATATATATTAGAGCTTAATGGTGGTATCATATTAGAAACAACAATGAACACAAAACATACAGAACTGTGTCTGTATCAGTGATAAAGTGTGACTTGTCCTTCACACTTTAAAAATACAATTTACATTTGAATTTATTTCTTGAATCCCTAGCATATTATAATGTTCTCTGTAACTATATTTAGAATAATGTAATAACGTTTTTGGTTACAGAATTCAATTTGGAATCAGGAATTATGATGTCTCTAGCTTTCATCATTATTAAAACAAAACAACTGGTTTGCTAGTGGAATTTAATTTTTTTTTATTTGGGGTAAACTATCACTTTATATTTCTTAGATGCATATTATGCTAGAAATTACAAATAGCTGTTTTTATTTAGTTTTTGTTTTAAAACGTGTTTATTACATCATCGGCTACAAAGAAGGGATTTATTTGATTATTATTTTCTCCCTAGAACAAATATGGATTTCCTTCCTCTCACATTGAACCCCGTGAACATTTGTTTGAATACTGTGACTGAAAAATGTGATTCCTCATTTTCAGCATACCTGAGTCATCCACAGTTATTTTGGGATTTGTTTTATAATGTCAAACCAGCAGGCTACATTCTGTTTCTTTTAGCCAAAAATTGTGGAGGTTCCTGGAAATAAAAATATGTATACTTTTAATCAAGAAATTAAAGTCAAAGCAGATCAAATAATAATAAAATAAAATAAGTAAAAACTTTGCCCTACCAATTCTACTTTTGTGCGTAGGATAGAAAGAACTCATCTAACTAGATGTAGGTACTTACTGTCTTGATCTGTATCTATCACAGGTTTTAGAACTGTTAGGAAATATGTTATTCTTCATATCTGAAACTTGACAAACCTGACTAGATTTGGGTTAAATTCAAAGTACAAAATTCCATCTTTCCACTCTTTAAGCCTTTGCTAATTCCTCATTCTCCTTGTTTGTAATGTGTTAACTCTGTTTGCAAATCAGCAGAGGTGCGACTGTCTCTACCCATCTGTTTCCACTGTACCATCTTGCTCAGAACTATCTTGTTCTGCTTTTCTACTCATGGAGACCTGTGGTAAATTTGGAGAATCTAGATAAATAAGTGTAATATATATCAGCACTTACCTTGACCACTAACTATATTATAATATTTCTCTCCTTTGCCTTATATAAATTAAAAAATCAGGTTATGGCCTGCCTACTACATTTTTACATAAATAATTTACCTTAGCAATATAAATGCTGACACGAGTTATAAAATGATTTATTTTTTCACAGATACCCCTTTATCCAAGCATAAGCTTCTCGTATTTGGTTTATAAGGTAGAATAAAGATTATTTCAGGGATTACCTACAAAACAGTTTGAGAAGTTTACATTTTTAATGGTCAGCAAGATCAACTTTGTTGTTGTTATTATTTTCTGGCAATCAAAGTAATATTAAAATTTTCTTTGGAGTTTAACTATATATTTTGTTTTAATTATTGTTATTTGCTATTAAAATGATAATAAAAACTCAATCCAAGTAATGGTGACAATAAAGTAAAGAAGCAACTTTTGAGCACTCGAACAAAAATCTCATGTCCCTCTCTCTTCTTGCTTCTTTCACCAGCACACATAGAGATTTTATTAGAGTACCAGGAAATGCAGATATCAATATTCCAATGTGCTATCATGTGAAAGTTTGCATAACTGTGCCAAGGAGTAAAAATGGAATTGCTCTGTATAATGAAAGTGACAATGATGGATGGGTAATGTATATATTGGTGTGGGTTATTAAGCAAAGTCTACTTGGAAAACCTGAAAAGAATTCTGAATTATCAATCTGTATTTTTTTATATATCCAGTGTATACTATTGAAATGGCATATGTAGCAGTGAATGGCCTTACCTGGCACCTGACATCAATGGGAGGGAAGGCTCTTGGTCCTGTGAAGGTTGATGCCGCAGCCTAGGGGAATGCTGGGGTGGTGAGGAGAAGTATGTGGTTGGATGGAAGAGCACCCTCATAGAAACAGGGGAGGGTTCGGGTACAGGGTTTGTGGAGGAGAAACAAGGGGAATAACATTTGAAATGTAAATAAATAAAATACTCAATAAAAATCTTAAAAAGAGAAAAGGAAAAGTCCTGATATTGCTACAAAATATTCCATCACCGTTACCTCTTCCTAAGTTATGTCACATTCAGTACTCAATAGATACATGATGGATAGTATAATTTTCTTAACTTTACAATTTTCAACAGTATGTTAACTATATTAACATTCTAAATGGCTATATACAGGATTTTAATTATATGAATAATAATTTCATTCCAATAATAACACTTTCATCATCAAACTGCTTTGATTTTGAGCTATTTAACAATATTTACCATGATATTATAAAGTTTATAAGAAATATGTGCATTCATATACAGCATGGATTTGCTCACAATTCGGTTCCAATGTCTGAATTCTGATTCACTGAGATGAAAAGCCCATGTCACAAGCTCCCACCATTGTGAATAGAGACATCGAGCTGTTTTGCCTTCTCTGCCACAATGGGAGCAAAATAAAGCCTACTTATTTTCAATGCCTAATTGACGTAGTGGTAAGAAAAAGACCTAGTATTCTATTCAAAATATGTAGCATTCCATTTACAATATTAAATATAAACTAGTAAAACTGAGAAAAATTCTTGAGTAAATATTTATCAAAAGAAGGCAAATTGTATGTAGCCATTCTAGGGCTGAAGCCTTTTGAGATTTATGCAACTTTGCTAGCATCTCAGCTGGTGTTGTCAACGTGCAGATCTTAGTTAGGCAATAATAAGTTTGAAATATAGACAGCACTTTTTTGTCATATGGAGAAAAATATTTTTACTGTAGGAATCCTTGTTCTCTGAACTGTATTATACATATATGTTATATATAACATATATAAATTATATAATATACAAATTATATAAATATACAAATTATATATAATATATATAAATTTATGAAAGTGGTAATGAATTTGAAATTGAGTAGAGGCACAGGAGGAGTTGGAGCAGGCAAAGATAAGAGTAAAAGTTAAAAATGGAGTGATCATGTATGGAAGTTTAAAATAAAAGAAAAAATAAAATAAAACAAAAAGAAATAAAATGGCACAATTCGTAAATGATCATCAAATTATAATAATTAAAATAGAAATTAATAATATAATGAAATATCACCTCACCCCAGTTAGAATGGCTGATAAGAATGACCAAAGGTTATTGAGGGAGAGTTGGTAAAGAAAGCTCTTGAAGCCTGTTAGTTTGAATGATAATTCTTAAGAACGTTTTGGGTAAGAGCTCCTCAGTTTTTGAGAGAGATACTTTTACTATTATCCAATTAGTTCAATTTAAATAAATGGTTCTAAAGGATTTGTAATCAGTAGCTGATTACAATATATACTTTTCTCGTAATTGCATTATTCCCGATAAGTAAACAGAAAGCAAACTGAGTGTCTATCAATAGCTTAATGGACAAAAGAACCATGGTATGCACAGTCAGTGAAACAACACTGACAGCCTTTAAACCAAAAATAAATAAATAAAATAAAATAAAATAAAATGTCATTTGAGACAATAGACTTACTGGACTTTGATAAATAAGTAAATAAGTAAGAAAAATACCTTATATGCTTTTTCTTATATTATGACATTAGTTATCATGCATAACTACTTTCGTGTGGATAAAAAAGTGAGTAAAATAATACTAAAAATATACAAAATATTTACAAGGAATCATACTAACTATCATCATACAAACTATAATGAACATTAGCATAAATAAACAAATACAATTTTCTTTTCACCTGGAATGATAATGTTCCCTCCAAGAGCCATAGACCACCTAACCAAAACCCCAACTAGACATGAGAAGTTCTGAGTTTTTGATGATGGTTTTTCAAGAAACTCACAAATATTACAGACTGTTACTATATCTCATTGTTTCTCCCCAGAGATATAGCATAAGCCCCTGCTGCTGAAGATGCCATGCATTTATGACACAGGTAGTCAAGATATCTGAGATGGAACTAACCTTAATGCATCATCCCTGAGGAACATCTTTCATGGCACCACAAGGAGCAAGCACCCAAAGGAGGTAAGCAAACAGTAGTCTTACTCAGCTATGACTAGTAGGCTATAGTAGCACTAAGGGTGAGGTAGTGACATGCATACCTTGGCAGAAACCAATAGCTAGCTGGAGCGTAAACCTACTCAACAAACTTAACTGATAGAGGAAACAGTTAAATTCTCAGTGCTAGAGAAGTCAGGGACTTGGGAGAAAATCCTACAGCCACCACTCCACCAAAACAAGTGTTATTCATTTCTCATTTCAAAAGTTTATAATCACAGACTCGTCTCATCCTTATCACACATCAAACGAAATCTTTACAACAGGTAGAAAATAGTTATGGAACATCACAACCAACTATACTACAGAGCTGTGGAATCCAGTTCCAGTAAATATATCTAGAAAACTTCTGCTTCAGCAGATTGTGAAACAGTGCAAAGTAAAGGGCAGAAAGATTAAGAGCCAGATGATCATGGAGTTTTCTGCAACAGTACGTATTCTAACAATCTCAGAGGCTACACCCCTGAAGTATCACAAGCAGAACAGCCTAAATGTGAGCTAAATAAAGACAATAACAATAGACATGCCAATACAGACAAGGAAAGACCATAAAGCCTCAGCCTTACACAAAGTATTAGAAGCATCTAAAGAATAGTAAAAACAGGAGAAAAATATCTTTCCCAGGGATCCATACGCCAACTGGTTGTCCACTGTTAATTGATCAGTCTTGAAAACAAATATTTAAGTAATGTTATACAGTCAAACAAGGTTATAGTTAAGAATATATATGTATTAATATATAATAATTAAATATATAATAATTAAAAAGGTCATGAATTTCAAAATGAGTAAGGAGAGTTTTATAAGAGCACTTGGAGGGAGTAAGGGGAAGGAAGAATTGATATACTTACATTATCATCTCAAAAGCAAAAGATAAATTAAAAACATATAAACATTTAAATAACAATATTTTTATTTATTCATAGGAATAATTAATAAAGAATACATATTCACAATTCTAATAATGGTATATAGCATAGCATATTTTAGAAATATAAAAAATTAATTAAAATGATAAATCAAAATTAATTTTAAAAGTGTGATTTTAGGAAATGGGAATTTTCATAGATCATGATTTTCTGTTGGTAGCAGGCTTAGCAGGAATAGAACATCAACAAATACCCTCATACATGTAAATAATAGATGGTAGAGGAATTTAATCTACACACATAAAGGCTTTACAGATTTCATTTGGGGTATTTGTCATGTGCAATGGTTTTCTTGTATTCATAGTCATAAACATAATATATTTTGCTGACATTGAATTATAATATTTAATCAGACAAGAATTTTAAATTATATTATTTTAATGATAAACTTCTTATAAGAATTAAGTATGGAAATTTCTTAATTGGACTATGAAACATATTGCCAGTTTAAATTTGCAGATACTTATCAAGACTTAGCTTATCATTTGCATTGTGGTCAGGATGTTGACTGCATGTTCTTACTACTCAAACCCCCAGGCACTCGCTGAATAGGAATATGCAACATCCTTTCTCAGTTTAGCATCTGTCACAAAGCTTGGGGCATGAGGTAATAGACAGAGTTTTTGAAAGATCTTGACACAGAACGTAGACTCACACTGAGGAAAACATTCTTACTACCTTATTCTACCTTGCCTTGGTGGAAATGTAGACCTCATAACTGTTGCCATCAAATATGTTTTCTTATTATGTTTTCTAATCTAAATTATTTGCCTAAGAATAATCTATGTCATCTGTTAAGTGTGTAAAGTTACTAAAAGAAACAAAGAGCAAAATAGCAAAATTATATTAAAAACCCACTCATAATATCCATAAATGGGAAAACTGAGCAAATTGAAATGAGCATCAATAAAACAGAACACAGACTGTAATGATGTCTGAATCAAAATCTTGGATGCTTGTAATGCTACATTCACCCAGAACACACAGGGAAAGGACAGTTTGCTGCAGGTGAGAAAGAGATATAAAAGCAGTGGAACTTCTATAAAGCATTTAATGGTTTTGTAACATCTGTCAGGACACATTAGAATCCAAAAGAACCCATCAACAGATAGAGCACACTACCATGTGCCAGTACTTTCTTAGGAGTATTTATTGATATTCCTGGGGATACTATACTGAAAATGAGAATAGACTAGAAAGCAGGGAAGACAATCTCTAGGAAACATAATTTAGTGGGACACATCCTGCAGAGTGTCTTTGCTCTTCCTTTAGGAAATAAATAGAAAGCAATGAACCATCACCATTGCTCTAGGACTGTTAAAAGAGGATGATAGGATTCATCAGTCCAGAGATCACCCTCAATGTTTGAAGTGTAGCTTCTTTAATGTACTCAGCACTAGAAAAGTCTTAGTCTTCCTCATCACTCATTAGTTTCAGAAAAAAATGCTGTAACAAAATATGCTTTCATTAATCATAAAGGCAGACTGATTCAATACTCCCCCATTGCTCGTGGGTTGGAAGTGGTACAACCACTCTGGAAATCAGTCTGGACGGTCCTCAAAAATTGGACATAATACTACCTGAGGACCCAGCTACACCACTCCTTGGCATATACCCAAAATTATTCTCCAGTCTACAACAAAGACCCACGCTCATAGCATGTTCATAGCAGCCTTCTTTATAAAAGTCAGAAGCTGGAAACAACCTAGATGTCCTTCAACAAAGGAATGGTTACAGAAAATGTGGTACATTTACACAATAAATAATACTCAGTCATTAAAAAACTGAGCTCATGAAATTATTAGGCTAATGGATGGAACTACAAAATATTATCCTGAGTGAGGTAACCTAGTCACTAAAGAACACACATGGTACCTACTCACTGATAAGTGGATATTATGTAAAAACAATCGGACTACCCATGATACAACTCACAGACCATACGAAGGTCAAGAAGAAGAAAGACCAATGTGTGGATGCCTCATTCCTACTTAGAAGGGAGAACAAAATAATCATGGGAGGTGGAAGGTGGGCAGGACTTGGGAGGAAGAGAGGAAAGGAAGTGGGAACAGGATCAGGTGTGGGAGGAGACTGGGGAGATGGACAGAGAGTCAGGAAACTGAAAAGAGGTATGTGGCAATGGGGGATGGGGAGCTGGGGTAAGCAACAGAAAGTCTCAGACACCAGAAAAACAAGAGGTTCCCAGGACCCAACAGGGATAACATTAACTGAAATACCCAACAAAGGGGAAAGAGAACCTGTAGAGACCATATTCAGAAGTTAGGCACTGCCCCTGTTTGAGGGATGGGACCACTCACCCTTCTCAAAAATTTAACACAGAATAGCTCCTGTCTAAAGAAAATACAGGGACAAAGGGCGGAATAGACACCGAAGGAAAGGCCACCCAGAGACTGCCCCACCTGGGGATCCAGCCCAAATGCAGGTACAAAACCCAGACACTATTTCTGACGACAAAAAGTACTTGCTGAAAAGAGCCTGATATGGACATTTCCTGAGATGCTCCGCCAGAGCCTTGGTGATACAGATGCATATGCTTGCAGCCAACCATCTAACTGAGCAGGGGGACCACAATGGAGAAGTTAGGGGAAGGACTGAAGGAGCTGAAGGGGTTTGCAACCCTATAGGAAGAACAACATCAAACAACCAGAACCAACCCTCCCCCACCCCCAACACTCCCAGGGACTAAATGACCAACCAAAGAGTACACATTGAGGGATCCATGGCTCCAGTTCCATATGTAGCAGAGGATGGCCTTGTCTGGCATCAATAGGAAGGGAGGCCTTTGGTCCTGTGCAGGCTTGATGCCCCAGCCTAGGGGAATGCTAGGGCAGTGAAGAGGTGGTTGGGGAAGCACCCTCATAGAGGTAGGGGATGTGTTGGGAGGTTTTCAGAGAGGAAAACAGGGAAGGGGGATAATATTGAAATGTAAATAGATAAAATACCCAATAAAAAATCAAAGACCATTTGAAAAAAAGTTTTAACATAATAAGAAAATTAACAATGGTGACGAAAATGTGACACTTTGAATTGCATGGCTATGTCTTCGGGTTATCTATTATCAGGCATACTTTTACTTAGTATAGAATCCATTAAAAGTGATATGCTCACCTCATATATATTCTTCAAATTAATAAGCAGACAATTTAAAACACCATGTGTGAGGTACCCGCAAAGTTGTTCAGTAAATAAAGACAGTTTCAGTATCTGACATCTTGACATACAGGCTGGAGAAAGCAAACTTCACATAGTTCTTACTCACAAATCTTACATGTCCCTGACACAAAATAATGCACGTGTAAGACATGATGAAAGGATATAGGAACTGATCTTCTCTAAATTTAATGGTATTGAAAATAAATAAACATTATCTAAAAATGTTTAAAGCAACATATGTGATTGAGTTGATAAAATGTTTGTGGTTCTGTCTGCTGTTCTGAGTCAATGAGATCAGAAAACATCCACCCTTGTAAAACTCTTGTAAGTAACTCTTTCAGACAAAGTTCCGCATTATAACCCTTATCATATTTAATGTGATATTCAATAAATACTAGGAGTGGCCCAGTTTGGAGAATCCAGTTCACTCCTGTATAAATTATTGCTGGTGTCAATATTTTTACTCTGGCAAAGGCAAACTTGAGTATTGTATTTGAATTATTTCCACCTCTTCATAAATGGGCTTTAATTTTCTTAATTACTACTGGTTTTTGTACACTCTTAGCCTAGCCCATTTTATTTAACACTGTGTTCTACCAGTCTTCCACTTATCTTTCTATCATTTTTGTTGCCTTCAGAATTATATCATTCTAATTTTTGTGAAATCAGATTTATCTATTTCTGGGATTGCTGTCATGTGCTGTACCTTGAAATATCCATTTTAGGGCTGGAGTTAAGCTTATTAATCAAAAACACTTGCTGCTCTCATAATAAATAGGATCAGGGTTCAACCCTTAATACTCATTTCATTTCACTCACAGTAGCTAGCAACTCAACACTCTAAATTATTAGACATTCTTCTGTTTTCTAACACCTTAATTCAAATGCTGTGATGGTTTCTATGTGCTGAGCCCAGAAAATGGCACTATCAGGAGGTATGGCCTACTTGTTGGAGTAGGTGTCTCTGTGAGTTTGAGCTTAAGATCTTCACTCTACCTAAAGTAAACCTTCAACTAGCATCCTTCTGATGAAGAGGCAGCCCAGATGATCATGTGTGGATCCCAGGCATTGAAACAAGAAGTTGTAACATTGAAGTTGCCTTGGGGTTCCAAGATACTCGAGATGCTGAGAAAAGCTGCTAATAGAGAGTACCTAGGTGAAAGAAGTTTGCTGCAGTCAACAGAGATGAAAAAGGAGTGGGAGTTCTGAAGACTGCTTTGCAGACATGGAAATGCAAAGTTTGGAATTTGCCCAGCTGGTTTCCTGTCTTGTTTTGGGGATGACAGTTAAGGGGTTGTGATTAATCTCAGAAGAGACCTTGAACTTTGGACTTTTGACATTGTTGAGAATATAAGAACCTTGAAAGTTGAACTAAATATATTTGGCATTGTGCTATGTTTAGTTATGATACTTATAGATGCACATGTTTAAAAAAACTCATGGGGGCCAGGGAGTGGAATGTGACAGTTTGTATATGCTTGGCCCAGAAAGTGGCAAAAACAGAAACATGCATGCATGCATGCATGCATACATACATACATATATATATATATACATGCATACATACATACATACATACATACATACATATGTACATACACATAAGCATGGAGAGAAAATGAATCAAAGCAAAATCAAAAGGCAAAGAAATATTTAATCCAAAGTCATGTTGATTATTCAATATTGATATTAAGAACTTTTAGTTTGATCGTTTGCCACCATCCACTCTAATGTGTGCATGTTATGTGAAATGTGATCAAAGAACAAAATGTATGAGTTAATGGAAGTACTCTCTGATTTAGAGTAGCCGGACTTAATAAATTTTCAGTATTGTAATGAAGAAGTTGTTTTCAATCTTCTTAATGATGCAATCCTGTAATATAGTTTTTCATGTTGTGGTAATCCTTGTCCATAAAATTATTTTTATTGCTACCCACAACTGTAACTTTACTACTGGTCTAAATCATAATGTAAATATAGATAAAGTTTTGCAAAAGATGTGTGACCTACTACAGTGGAGCAAACAAAGCTTGATTCAATAGTTTTGACTTTACCATATCCTAAAAATGGCAAAATGCTCTTTCAAAGATGAGTTGTGGCAAGTCCAGTAAGGAGAAAATTTCATAGATAGGAAATCAGCAATCATCCGTCCAGGGTATTGTCCTACCATATGCTGCTGCCATGTAGATTAAACTTAATCACACATTGCTAACTTATACAAAACTTCAACAAGCATGGATATATAATTTTGTTGACACTGGTTTCTAAATAAAATATTTTTCTGTGAAATATTCTGAACTCTTTTCAAACGTGGTTATAGGTATATCAGTCCTAAATCTCTTCTGTTTCCCTGATCTATATGACTTTGTCTGGCTACTACTGAGAGTATATACTATCATAGATATTCAGTAGTTCTTCTGGACATAACTCAGTTTACTCCAAGTTTGTTACTTTAACGAATGCCTGCCTATTCTTTTTGCCATTTCACGCAAAGTATAATAATGTATAAATGGCTGAAGTTATATGAAGAAACCTTCTATAATTTTTGTGGGTTAAATTTTCACTTTCTTCTCATTTTCAACTGTTATGATTCACTTTATCTGTTGCAATTTTCAGCATATATATTTTACAGCATATATATTTTACTATTGAGTTTTCTTGATAATTTTATAAGAGTTAATTTTAGGCCATCAAAATTCAAGGTGTTCATGTGGAGTATATTAAAATAAAATTGGTTTTAAATATTGTCACAGTATTGAAAAATATTTTGTTCCAATCATTTTTATTGTAAGAATATAATTTTTATAACTAAATTTTCTAACTAAATTTTCTAACTAAATTTTCAGATGACCTGCAAATAAAATTATTTTTATTTTTCTCCTTTAACTCTAGGCCCTTTCTTAGCTTTGATATCAATATTGCACTGGCTTTGGAGGACAGAGTAGACTGGCAGTAGACCGAGAGTATACATTTGCTGTCTAAGATCACAGGGAGAAAGCATTGAGATTTTACATGGTGCATAAAGTAGCAGGCAGATATTTTTTAAATTCTTTTTTGTAGGGTCATAAAAGTTCACTTCTTATTTCTACTTTGCTGACTATATTTTTCATATTTTGATTGAATTTTATTAGTATTGTTTTATTCATAGATATGACAATATTCATTGTCTTTTAAAATTTGTTCTCCTTAGAATCAATTTCTAACATTTGTATTCCTAGCACAAACATATCTGATTGTTCTGTGATATAGTTTCTATCTATTCAGTGACCAATATCTCTTTTCATTCATAGATATGACAATATTCATTGTCTCCTTAAGATTTGTTCTCCTTAGAATCAATTTCTAATGATGTTTGTATTCCTAGCACAAACGTGCCTGGTTGTTCTGTAATATAGTTTCTACATATCCATTTAATGATGTTTTACTTTTTGATGTTGTTCTAAAATATTGACCAAAACAATGTCTGGGGAAATATGGAGCTAATTTGACCTTATAATTTATAGTCAACCACTAAGGTTGGAATGAGGACAGGACAGGAAAGGAGTCTCCCTGAAGTTCAGTACTCAAGTAGGCACAATGAGGAATGGGGCTTACTGGCTTGCTCTACATGGCTTTCCAAGCCGTCTTTTTTTTTTTTTTTTTTTTTTTTTTGGTTCTTTTTTTCGGAGCTGGGGACCGAACCCAGGGCCTTGCGCTTCCTAGGTAAGCGCTCTACCACTGAGCTAAATCCCCAGCCCCAACCGTCTTTTTTTTTTAAATATAATTTTTTTATTAACTTGAGTATTTCTTTATATATATATTTCGATTGTTATTCCCTTTCCCGGTTTCCCGGCAAACATCCCCCTCCCCCCTCCCCTTTCTTATCGGTGTTCCCCTCCCCATCCTCCCCCCATTGCCGCCCTCCCCCCAACAATCTAGTTCACTGGGGGTTCAGTCTTAGCAGAACCCAGGGCTTCCCCTTCCACTGGTGCTCTTACTAGGATATGCATTGCTACCTATGAGGTCAGAGTCCAGGGTCAGTCCATGTATAGTATTTAGGTAGTGGCTTAGTCCCTGGAAGCTCTGGTTGCTTGGCATTGTTGTACATATGGGGTCTCGAGCCCCTTCAAGCTCTTCCAGTTCTTTCTCTGATTCCTTCAACGGGGGTCCTTTTCTCAGTTCAGTGGTTTGCTGCTGGCATTCGCCTCTGTATTTGCTGTATTCTGGCTGTGTCTCTCAGGAGCGATCTACATCCGGCTCCTGTCGGCCTGCACTTCTTTGCTTCATTCATCTTGTCTAATTGGATGGCTGTATATGTATGGGCCACATGTGGGGCAGGCTCTGAATGGGTGTTCCTTCTGTGTCTGTTTTAATCTTTGCCTTTCTATTCCCTGCTACGGGTATTCTTATTCCCCTTTTAAAGGAGGAGTGAAGCATTCATCATCCATCTTGAGTTTCATTTGTTCTAGGCATCTAGGGTAATTCAAGCATTTGGGCTAATAGCCACTTATCAATGAGTGCATACCATGTGTGTTTTTCTGTGATTGGGTTACCTCACTCAGGATGATATTTTCCAGTTCCAACCATTTGCCTACGAATTTCATAAAGTCATTGTTTTTGATAGCTGAGTAATATTCCATTGTGTAGATGTACCACATTTTCCGTATCCATTCCTCTGTTGAAGGGCATCTGGGTTCTTTCCAGCTTAAGGCTGCGATGAACATATTGGAGCACGTGTCTTTTTTATATGTTGGGGCATCTTTTGAGTATATACCCAAGAGAGGTATAGCTGGATCCTCAGGCAGTTCAATGTCCAATTTTCTGAGGAACCTCCAGACTGATTTCCGGAATGGTTGTACCAGTCTGCAATCCCACCAACAATGGAGGAGTGTTCCTCTTTCTCTGCATCCTCGCCAGCATTTGCTGTCACCTGAGTTTTTGATCTTAGCCATTCTCGCTGATGTGAGGTGAAATCTCAGGGTTGTTTTGATTTGCATTTCCCTTATGACTAAAGATGTTGAACATTTCTTTAGGTGTTTCTCAGCCATTCGGCATTCCTCAACTGTGAATTCTTTGTTTAGCTCTGAACCCCATTTTTAATAGGGTTATTTGTCTCCCTGCGGTCTAACTTCTTGCAACTCTTATCAGTGAGTGAGTGTGATCTCTCACAGTAACCATCAGTCCTGACATATCTGTACTCTATGCTAATGTTGGCATTTTTTAAGTTGAGATTACTTTTTCTAGATAACTTTGCCTTGTTTCACATTGACAATACAGACCAGAACATGTGACAAATTGTGAAGAATATATTTTAAAAATGCATGTGTCTTTAATCTTTCCATATGTAAATATTTTTGCTGTGGGACAGTTTTCATAGTAATAAGGTCATACACATTTTAAAATATGGAATATTAAAAACCTATAACTCTACCTCTAATCTCAGTATTTGGGGATGGATATAGAAGGATCTGGAATTCAATAACAGACTTGGCTATAGCAATGCATTCTTTTAATCTATATAAGGCATTATCAGGTTATTTGACAGCATTGTTGATATTCCACAGAATACTTTAATATATTTCTTTCCACTCCATGGTTTCTATATATTGCTTTTGTAGGTCTGAGTGTACACTTCTATGTCGTGGTATATATCAAAATACTATATGTATACTAATGCAAATGAATTCCTTTTTATCAAAAGATTATAATAGATAATAGTTTTGAAATTTTTGAAGAATTATTTATGTATATTTTTATGTGTATGAGTGGTTTTGTCTAAACATGCATGAACAATATCTGTGAAGACAGAAGATTACATAGGATTCCCTGAAATTGCTTTTACTTACCACTGTGACTTACCATGCGGTACTGGAAGCTGAACCTGGATGTTTGGCTGGAGCACATGCTTTTAGCTGCTGGGCCATATCTCATGACCTACTCTCCTCCTTTGAATTTTGTATTTTGAATGAGCTTGTCCATATTGGCATTGTTGGTGATGGTTCCATCTGTTAATATTGTCACTATTTTTTGCCAGCTATACGTTTTGTAAGCACTCTTCCCTAAAAGAGAATGCTTTTCTGTCTCTTAGTAGTGTCTATGGAGAAATGGGGTTCTTCAGAAATTTTACATAAAGGCTTTTTTTTTCATTTTGTGATGATGCTTAGAATTGAATAGTTTCGCTCTATAAGCACTCTACAGTTTCTTTCTATTCATTCCCCCAATGTAAGTAATTCTGGTGTGAGAAAGGGTTAGAAATATATCATCTATCAAACAATGCATTTGCTAAAAACTGAATCATTATGACTAACAATATCAGGATATAATTATTAATTTGCTGCAGTGAGCATGCTAATGATATATGTGAAGTATTTATTTGAATTTTAATGATTTTAATGATGGCTGTATCATTTAATTGAATTTTGGAAGAGTTGAAATTGAATGATTGATACAGGAGAAAAATAAATCTGTTGATCATTTTAGGTTAATTTTCTTATATTTTATTATCTTTTTATACATCTACTACACTTAAAATGATTTTATGTATAGATAGTTCTAGAGTATCTTCTTTCTCCCCATAATTAAGATTGCTGCACAGTTTTAAACTATATTTAACATTTACTTCACACAATCTTGTCATTCCTTAAATGAATCCTCCTAAGAACTTAATGTATCACATAGCTTTGTGTGGTTATTTCCTTTGCTTTTTAAATTATTTTCTAATAGGAAGCAGGTGACCATCCCAGGTTCATAAATGAATATATATCCAAGTGTTTTCTTCCTATTTTTTCTTCATAACAGCATAATAGCTGTGTGTGTGTATGTACCTTATATCCCATGGGAAAATTAAGTTTCTATAGTGTAATCTATTTAATTTATGGTATTTTCTTTGGAAAAATTTATACTTTATTATCTTAATATAATTCAAACTACTTTCAGATTCCAGGCAGATGTACTGTGAATGAAAGAATTAAAGACAGTTGTATTCTAGTTTTCTTTATTTCAACTATAAGCTGAACTCATCCTTTCCCTTAGCACATATTTAATTTTACATGCCTTATAAATTTGAAAGAAGAGCATGAATTTTATATTTGAACACAGATAAAGGGTTATTCCAATTAAAATGGTGTTTATTGTATTCATAAAATTAGAAAAGATGCCCAGACGGTGGCTCAAATAAATATGATAATGGCATATTTCATAAGTGATGCATGAAACCAGGGAATGTGAAATATTGAGCTATAATTTAATCATTGTGTCATACTAGGTATATAAAAGTAAAACATGCTCTTATGTTTTATAAAATTGATAGTTTTCTATGAGAGATAAATTGTTTCATAACTCAGAGTAGCCAGTTACTTAGTTCATGTTTAATTTTATTATACATATAAAGATATTATACTAAAAATTATTCTCTGAGTCTGGAGGAAAGGGGCAGTGCATCACATTCCAAAAAGGAAAGTCTGTATCTCAGGTATACTTCAGTAGATCACTAACATTTAGAAAACCATGTAACTTTAGACCCAATAAAAACACATACACTGAAGATCACATAAAAGTACATAATTGTGAGTTCCTTTCTCTTGTCTCTGACAGGTTATGCATGGAGATGCAATAGATTAGAGTGAACACAAATTCCTTCAAAACAGAGATAATTTTCAAGTATTCATGTTTATATTGTGCGAGGCTAAATTTTTATATCAGGTTGTAATTTACTTTTTATCCCTTGAGAAATATTTACTGATTTAATCTTGTTACAGAAATAACTTTTGAAGTATGCCTTTGTTGATATTATGGAATATATAATATTAATTACCAGCAACTATATTACCAGATTAATGCTATTAGGGTGACTATTCAATGAAAGTTTATTTCATAAAAAATAACTGATTAATTTTAAAAATAAGAAACTTACTATTATTTTTAATGTGCTATACGCATTTGATAATAGTTTTAAAATAAATAAATTCATGACTGAATGGTTCCAGTACTTGGATCTCATGTGGTAGAAGAAAGAATATTACAGTTGATTTCCACATGTGTACTGTGGCCAGTGCCTCCTATTGTGCATCATACATGCACACACTATATATAAATAAAATTAAACATAGTTAAAATAATTACCATTATAATACATTGCATAACTATATGTTAGCTTATTCCTAGACATTGTATATCACATTAACTTTAGGAATTTAAACTAAATATTTCTTAAATGTTTGTTGTAAAATGGTGAATCAGCAAAGAAAAAGCATACGTAATAAAATTTAAATATAATTTTTATATATAATTTTACATACAATAATGAATAAAAATATTTTTCCAAAACTGCACCTATAAAAATTTAAGCTAAAATAACATACTATAATTAAGATATATTTCTATTTTTTTGGCATATATAAAAATGAGTTTTAAAGATAAATACATTTCTATTACCAGAGTAATGGAATACTTTTCTTAGAACATTTACCAAAAGTAAATAGCTAAATTAGGAAATAAATGTTTCTATGTTTTTAATTGGATACTTTATGTTTTGAATGTTATCCACTTTCCTGGTTTCCCCTCCAAAAACCCCCTATCCTATTCTCCCTCTTCTTTTTTTTTTTTTTTTTTTTTGGTTTTTTTTTTTTTCGGAGCTGGGGACTGAACCCAGGGCCTTGCGCTTCCTAGGTAAGCGCTCTACCACTGAGCTAAATCCCCAGCCCCTATTCTCCCTCTTCTTGTTTCTATGATGGTGCTTCCCCACCCTACACCCCCACTTGCACCTCACCTCCCTGCCATTTACCTACACTGAGGCATTAGACCATCACAAAACAAAGGGCCTCTCCTCCAGTTGATGACAGACATGGCCATCCTCTGTTACATATGCAGTTGGAGCTATGCAAACTCCATCAGCTCCTTCAATCCATTCCCTAACTCCTCCGTCCCTGTCCTTGGTTCAATGGTTGGCTGCCAGCATCCCTATCTGTGTTTGGAAAGCTTGGTAGAGCCACTCTGCAGTCAGTTATAACAGGCCCCTGTCATCAAGCACTTTTTGGCATCATCAATAGTTTCTGAGTTTGGTGACTGTATATGGGATGGATCCCTGGGTTGGGCAGACTATGGATAGCCTTTCCTTCAGTATCTGCTTCACACTTTGTCCTGATATTTCCTTTAAAAAGGAGTCATTCTGGGATAAAAAATTGGAGATGAATGGACAGCCCTATCCCTAACCAGAGACCTTGGCTCACCTCTGGATATGGTCTCTACAGGTTCTCCTTCCCCTTGTTGGGAATTTCAACTAATCTCGGTCCCATTGGGCCCTGGGAGCCTTTTGCTTTCTTGGTATCTGGTACATTCTGGTGGCTACCCAAAGTTCCCTATCCCCCATTGCTACATACCTCTGTTCAATTTCCTGACCCACTGTATATCATCAGTCTTACCTCACATACCTGAACTTCCTCCTCTTCTCTCTTCCAAGTCCCTACCACCCTCTACCTCCTGTGAGTATTTTGTTCCCACTTCTAAGAAGGACTGAAACATCCAAGCTTTGGTCTTCCTTCTTGATCTTCACATGGTCTGTGAGTTGTATCATGGGTATTTTGCAGTTTTGCCAAATATCCACTTGTCAGGGAGTACATACTATGTGTGTTCTTTTGTGATTGGGTTACCTCACTTAGGATATTTTCTAGTTCCATCCATATGCCTGTGAATTTCATGAAATCATTGTTTTTAATAGCTGAGTATACTCCATTGTGTAAATGTAGCACATTTTCTCTACCCATTCCCCTGTTGAGAGACAGCTGTGTTATTTCTACCTTCTGGCTATTATAAATAGGGCTGCTATGAACACATTGGAGCAGGTGTCCTGGTTTTATGTTGGAGCATATTTTGGTTATATACCCAGAAGTGGTATAGCTTGGTCCTCACATAGTCCAAGTTTCAGAGGATCCGCCAGATTTTCAGAGTGGTTGTACCAGTTTGCCATTCCACCAGCAATGGAGGAGTGTTCTTTCTCCATGTCCTTGCCAGATTCTTCTGTTACCTGAGTTTTTGAACTTAGCCATTCTGACTGTTAGGAGATAGAATCTCGGGATTGTTTTGATTTGCATTTCCCAGATGAGTAAGGATGTTGAACATTTATTTATATCCCTCATTTGAGAATTCTTTGTTTAGCTCTGTACCTTACTTTTTGATAGTGTTATTTGTTTCTCTGGAGTCTAACTTCTGGAGTTGTTTGTGTACATTGAATATTAGCCCTCTATCAGGTGTAAGATTGGGAAAGATCTTTTCCCAATCTGTTGGATGCTGTTGTGTCCTAGTGACAGAGTCCTTTGACTTACAGAAGCTTTTCAATTTTATGAGATCCTATTTGTTGATTCTTGATCTTAGAGCAAAAGCTATTGGTGTTCTGTTAAGGAAATGTTCCCCTGTGCGCATGTGTTCAAGGCTCTTCCCCACTTTCTATTCTATTAGTTTCAGTTTATCTGGTTTTATGTGGTCTTGTGTAGTAGAGTGTTTTATAGATTTATCTATTGGGATGCCTACCACAAGCTTGCAGTTTAATAAGTTGAGCTCTCTTATAATGATCTCTGTCTCTTACAAAAAGAACTCTCCTTAATAAAGGGTAACCTACACTTCTCTGTGGGACAAGGTTATTTTTTTCTTAGGAATTATACTGTGCTGGTAAAGTCACTCTCTTCTAAGATCATTGACATCAACTGACTTGAGTGTTTGGCTAGGTTTCCAATATCAGGCGTGATTCCCGTCTTACGCTGGTCGTAACTACAATTGGCTAGCTAGTTAACTGTCATACAAGTAAAGTATGTATTTCCCTACTACATCTTTAGATTTATGATGCCATGCTTGTCTTTGCTGTGTTTTTTAGACATCATTACTGAGTAGGAATGTTGATTGTTTTCTCTAGAAGCTCACAAGGCACCATTTGATGCTCCAAAATCTAATCCTCTGGGCGATTTTATGTCTGTTTCAGCTTAGCTATGTGTGAGTCCTGTACCTGAAGTACATGGTGTTTGTAGTAATAGCTTGCTTTATCTCTTTAAGAATTAAGCAACCCCACAGGAAGAATAACAATATCAACCAACCAGACCCCCTGGGACTAAGCTAACAACCAAATAGTATACATTGAGTGACCAATGACTCCATCTGCTCATGTAGCAGAGGAGTGCCTTATTTTGTATCACTGGGTGGGGAGTCCCTAGGTCCTGTGGAGGTTCAATGACCCGGCATAGGGAAATGCTAAGGGGCTGAGGCGGAATGAGTTGTGGTAGGGAAGCACCCTCATAGAAGTAGCATGGATGAAGAGAGAATAGGGGGTTTCTGGAGGGGAAGCTGGGATGGAGGATGACATTTGAAGTGTAAATAAATAACCAATAAAAGCTTTTTAAAGAATTATGCCTGGGCTCATACGTTTTTATAAATTGAGAGACTACTAAACATACCTCAAAAGAGGGAATTTCTGTTCCCTCTAGGGATTGTTTTTTAAGGGATAATTAATTTAGAAGAAGCAATCCAAGACCTGGCCTATTTAAAAAAGGACAAGTGAGAAATCCAGGAGAGCAAGCCTGTAAAGCATCAGTTGAATTTTGTGGCTGCTTCAGTTTCAGTCACCAGGTTTTTGCCGTGAGCTCTTGCCTTGACTTTCTTGATAATGGGATTGTGATCTACAACGTGAAATAAAACTGTCTCTCCTATTTTGGTTTTGATCAGAGTTTTATTACAGCAATAGGAAACAAAGTAGGCCAAGCCTATTATTTAAGTGCGGAGAGTTTGTCTTTACAATCTGGAGTGTTTTTTTTCCCCTTTGTATACTCTGAAAATACAGGTTGCATTTTGAATTCTATCCTTTTGGACAGCAAACTCCATGTTGTTTGTGCAGGTGGGATCTTTCTCACGTTCATCACTTTGATTAGTTTTAAGTTGAGTAACATTAAAAAAAACTGAAATATATGCATAATCCAAATGTGTATTTCTAGGTGGATGAGACAGCCTATCAGGTTAAGGCACTCATCACCAGTTCTAGAAAAAAAATGGCGTTTCTGACATTCAGTTACAGAAATTTATGAAATCTCACATAAGAGATTTATAAGAATGAGATAGTTTCTGCCTCTTAGTAGCTGCTGGTTAAGAAGGGCATTCCTACTTCTTTTTTAAAAAATATTTTTATTGGATATTTTATGCATTTATACTTCAAATGTTACCCCTTTCCCACTTTCCCCTCCACAAGTCCCCTATGCCTGCCCCCATCTATCTTGCTTCTATGAGGTTCAACCCCTCCCACACACCCACTCCCACCTCATCGCCCTGGCATCTCTCTCCACTGGGGAATCAGGCCTTCACATGACCAAGGGTCTCTCCTCCTATTCATATCCAACAAGGCCATGCTCTGTTACATATTCAGCAGAGCCATGGGTCCCTCCATGTGTACTCTTTGGTTGGTGGTTTAGTCCCTGGGAGCTCTGGGGGGTCTGGTTGATTGATATTTTTGTTCTTCCTGTGGGGTTGCAAATCCCTTCAGCACCATCAGTCCTTTCTCTAATTCCTCCATTTGGGTCCCAGTTCAATCAATGGTTGGCTGTGAGCATACACCTCTGTATTTGTCAGGTTCTGGCAGAGTTACTCAGGAGACAGCTAAAACAGACCAGAGTGTCAGCAAGCACTTCTTAGCATGCACAATACTGTTTGGGTTTGGTGTCCCAGTTGGGGTAGTCTCTGCTCCACACTTTGTCCCCATATTTCCTTTAGGCAGGAGCCAATCTGGGTTAAAATTTTGGAGATAAGTGGGTGGCCCTATCTCCCAACCAGGGCCTTGTCTAATCTCTGGATATGTCTCTACAGGTCTCCCCCCACCTTTGTAGGGCATTTCAGCTGATCTCATCCATCTTGGGTCCTGAAAGTCTGTTGCTTTTCTGGCATCTGGGACTTGCTGGTGGCTACCTTCAGTTCCCCATCCCCCATTGCTACATACCTCTTCAAATTCCTGACTCTGGATATCATCCCTGTTTCCTTACCCCCTTTTCCCCTTCCCCCTCCTCTTCCTCCCAAGTTCCTCCCACCCTCTACCTCCCCTCCCATGAGTATTAAGTATTTGTTCCCATTTCTAAGAAGGACTGAAACATCCACATTTTAGACTTCCTTCTTCTTGAGTTTAATGTGGTCTGTGAATTGTATTTTGGGTATTATTATAACCTTTTGGGCTAATATCCACTTATCAGTGAGTGCATACCATATGTGTTCTTTTGTGACTGGGTTACCTCACTTAGGATAATATTTGCCTAAGAATTTGAACATAGCATCATCTGAGGATAAGACTCCTAGGTATATACCCAAAAGATGCTCCAGCATACACCAATGATACATGCTCCACTCTGTTCATATTAAGCTATTTTATAATAGCCTGGCACTGGAAATAACCCAGATGCTCTTCAACAGAGGGGTAGATATAGAAAATGTGGCACATCTACACAATGAAATACTGCTCAACTATTAAAAACAAATGAATTCATGAAATTCTTCATCATTCTTACTTCTAAGTTTGTATCTACTTGTAAATGAAGTAAGTTCATGACAAGATGGTTTTGCTTTAATTAGAAACTTATTTCACAAGTTTTTAAATGTTTTCTTTCTTTTTCTTTTCTTTATTGGATATTTTTATTTACATTTCAAATACTATTCCTTTTTCTGGTTTCCCATCCATAAGCTTCCTATCCCATCTCCCTCCCCTTCTTCTATAAGGGTGTTCCCCCTCCCTAACCACCCACTCTTTTCTTCCATCCGTCCCTGACATTTCCCTACACTGGGGGTTCCAGCCTTGGCAGGATGAAGGGCTTCTCCTTCCACTGGTGCCCAACAAGGCCATACTCTGTTACACGTGCATCTGGAGCCATGGGTCTGTCCATGTCTAGTCTTTTGTAGTGGTTTATTCCCTGGGAACTCTAGTTGGTTGGTGTTATTATTCTTATGGGGTTGCAAGCCCCTTCAGCTCTTTCAATTCTTTCCCTAATTCCTCCAATGGGAACTCCATTTTTATTTCAATAGTTTGCTGCCAGCATTCACCTCTGAATTTGACATGTTCTTAAATGTGCCAATATAACTGCTTTAACTCTTTTGATACACTTCATTGATTTATAGATATCTAAATGTACATCTCAAATAATTTACATTCTACATGTGGAAATCTTATGTCACTTCTTTTCAGTATCATCCATACATATTTATGATTTTCTACTTTATCTTTAAAGCTTTTTCTTTTAAAAGTTTTATTGGACATGGATTTTTAAGTAAATACATTGGGATAGGACTTGTTTTCTGTTTTGTACTTTTGTTTATATGCCTGGAAAAAATCTGAGTAACCAATAATTTAAAATTTCAATGTTTTGTAACTGTTAGACAGTGTAAAGTTTACTCTTATTTACTTTGAAATTATTATAATTATTTTTTGAATGTTTGACTATACCATACATTTGTTTTATTTTTGTTTTTGGGGTGCTTTAATCTCTTAGGTTGGTGATAATTTATCATATTATCCAAGGTTATGAAATATTTATTAGGTTTCTCTTAAAATTCCATATCCAATTTTTATATAATGCATATTGATCATACAAATCCACTGCAATTTCTCTCATATTCAGTAATAATGCTCCTCTGTCTCCCTTCTTGCTTCATCTTCTCTTATTAGTTTTGATTTGTATTTGTGTTGTTATTAATCACCTTCTATGACAATTAATGTTTGCCCAAACACACATGGACTTGTGGCATTAAAGTAAGCCACTATAAGGCTAACTAGCAGCCTCATTTCGAAAGGAAGGTGACTCTCCTTCCGTCTTCAGACATCAATTGTCTGTGTGCTAAGACCTGCAGAGTGCATCATCCATATGTTATCAGATTATCACTATCTTTATTTTGTAAAGTCTTTTGAGTTGGTAAATAACCAACGTATGTTGAGAAATCAGCATTGTCAGAGATTTTTACCCTCTATCATGTCTTATGTTCTTCCCTACTTAGGTATCTGAGCCTTGGATGCTGGGAAGTTGATGACTGAGCCATATCAGAACACTAATATTAATTTTTACTCTGTACCTTGACTAATTATGGTTTTCTGTATGACCTACATCCTTGTTATTACTTCCGTACTTACTTCTTGCAGAAAGAAGACATGCAACTGAATTTTAGCAGCATAAATCTTTGGGAATGTGTATAAATATTTAGAATGAAGGCCAATGTTGTAGTCAATGTATTTCTCTGAAATACCACTTGATATATTTGCCTATTCTTCTGTGAGCAAACTAATTTTCCATTTTGTTGATTTAATCCATCTTTTCAACATTACTTTTATAAATTATATTTACTTATCAAATTTTACAAAATAATGAACATTGATATTAAAAATAGAATTGTTGGTTTTAAATAGGTACATCTATTGAAATGAAGTCAAAATAATGTGACTATAAGATGCGAAGGCAAACAAAAATATCGAAACTAAAAACAAAAATGCCTACACTGTGTGTGTGTGTGTGTGTGTTTGCATGTGTACAATATTGCTCCCTCTCTCTCCTCCCACATGTAGTATAAACATGACATTTTTGAACATATTAAATGAAATGAACATTATATATACATATTACAGTAATTTCCAAATTGAGTTAATTTTATATCCAGCCACATTGCAGTAGTTGTATATCAGCTGTAGGAGTTCTCTGGTAGAACTTTTGGTGTCATGTATGTATACTATCCTATCATCTGCAAGTAGTCATATCTTGACTTCCCTTCCTAATTTGTATCCCTTTTACCTCCTTTTGTTGTCTGATTGCTCTAGCTAGAACTTCAAATACTGCATTGAATAGGGAGAGAGTGGACAGCCTTGTCTTATCTTTGATTTTTAGTAGGATTAGTTGTAGTTTTGCTCCATTTAATTTTATGTTGTCTCTTCGTTTGCTATATGTTGCTTTTATTATGCTTAGATATGTGCCTTGAATTCATGGTCTTTCCAAGAATTTTAACATGAAGGATTATTGTATTTTGTCAAAGATGCTTTCAGCATGCACTTAGGTATATACTCACTGATAAGTAAATATTAGCTAAAAAGTTCAGAATATCAAAGCTACAACTCACAGACCATATGAAGGATAACAAGAAAAAAGGGCCAATATGCAAGCTTCAATCTCACTTGAAAGAGGTAATAAAATAATCACAGGAGGCAGAGATAGGAAATGACCTAAGTGGGAAAAGGAAGGGGAAGGGTAAAAAGGTGGGACATGACCAGGTATGGGTGGGAGGAGACAGCAGAGAAGCCCAGAAAACTGGGAAAATGTATAGAAATATGCAGCAGTGTGGGATGGAACTACTGGAAAGTTCCAGACATGTGAGTTACATGCCAGAGATGTGAGAGGTTAACAGGTCTCAATGGGAATGACATTAACTGAAGTGCTGAACCTGAAGAGACATGAACCCCAGTTGAGGTCACCCACCCATCTCAAAAATTTTGACCTAGAATTGTTTCTGTCTAAAGGAAATGCAGAGACAAAGAATGGAATAGAGACTAAGGCAAAGGCCATCCAGCAACCTCCACAAATAGGGATCCATGCCATGTGCAAACACCAAACCCTGACACTATTGCTGATGCCAAGATGTGCTTGCATACAGAAGGCCTGGCATGGCTATTCTCTGAGAAGCTCTCCCTGCATCTGACTGAGACAGATGCAGATACTTACAGCCAAACACTGGACAGAGCCTAGCAATTCCTATGGAAGAGTTAGTGGAAGGACTGAAGGCGGGGAGGAGCTTTGCAACCCCATAGGAAGGGCAAAAGTATCCACTAACCCAACCCCTCAGAACTCCCAGGGAATAAGTCAGTAACCTAAGAGCACACAAGGGCTGGTTGGTGCCTCACCCCCCACCCCCACCCCGTCTACATATGTAGCAGAGAACTACCTTGTCTGGTTTCAGTGAGAGGGGATGAGCTTGGTCCTTTGGAGGCCTGATGACCCAGAGAATGGGGATGCTAGAGGGGCGACATGAGAGTGGGTGGGTGGGTGGGAGAGCAGACTCTTAGAGGTGAAGGGGATAGGGAATGGGGTGGATTTTCATGGAGGGGAACAGGAAAGAGACAACATTTAAAATGTAAATAATTAAAATAATTAAATAACAACAATAATGAAAAAGGTAAAAAAAATCCAAAACAAAAAGCAAAATGAGGGAACAATAAGATACAATACGTAGACTAGTGTTTCATTTTTTTGAAAGATAGCCTTTTTCAATTTTTGAAAATTTACATGAAATTTTATTTTTGCAACTTAATTCAAATATTTCTATTTTATATGAAAGTATTTAGAACTCTCAGAAATTATACATAAAATCATTTCATTGATAAAATTATTAAAGATACAACATTATTTTCATAACCCCAGTTTTACAGGCTTCCTTGCTTTCTATGCTAATAGAAAATGACAAATCTAGAGGACAAATCTAGAAGCAAAATCTATAAGGTTTGAAAGAGAAGGATTTGGACTCTGTGATACTAAAGGTCACTCACGTTGTCAATCTTGTTAAAAAGAATAAAGATCTTTTTAGATATTCAACAGTGAAGAAAGTATATGTCTAAGATATCCTTACATAACAATAGCTAAGTTATAACTGCATAGAAATTTAAAGTTGAAACTACTAAATAAATTTCCCATATTGTGGCATTTTAGAATATGGGTATTCCTGAGTTTACAATTCACCTATTGATGTTGAAAATTAAAGTGATTGGCTTTCTTTCATGAAATTTGAAAGATTCTCAAGATTTTGTTGCTCAAACAACCACAAAACAGAAGACAGTTTCATAAAAACAAAGAAGCATATTCATGATAGCCATGGTGACCTAAAAATAGTAGCTTCAACACAAATGGAGTGACAGGTCATTTTAATCTTGGTTGAGTTGAAAGTGAGAAGTGAAGTGTGAAAATTATGAATGTAGAGAATCTTTGACATTATTCTAAAGAGTATGTACAAATTATGAAGGTGTTATGGTTTTTTTTGATTGGTAGATGTGCTAGGCGATAATCACATTTGAAAGGAAAGATAAACTTGATGTGAAAACACAAGATACTTTGGAGTGTAGTATATCAAAGAACGACCTGATAAACAGTTTCTGAGTGTGAGATGAAAAGTAAAGAGAAGCCTAGGAATATTGAATAGAAATGATTCCAAGGGAGGAAGGCTGTGAGAAAAGGGAGAGATCAAAGTGTAGGTATTCAGTAGAGAACCTCCATCTTCTCACTGTTTCAATTTTTAACAGTAGATTTTTTTCTGTTACTTGTATCATATAAAGAAAAAAAGATTACAAAAAATTTTAATACAAAGTAATGTATATAGTGACATTTGATAATCGTGCCAATCATTCTCAATTACTCATGTAAATATGCTCCAAATCAAGTACATATCTTTGAGTCATATTTAAGCTTAAATGTCATATTTCTGGAAGGAAATGCATGTTTTCATGTTTGTGTAAATTATATTCACTCTTTAGAGGCCATGCTACACATGTTTGGTCAGTAATTGTTTTGTCTATGGCACTTTATGTGATGATCTTTATTTCCACTGTCATTTCTGACATTGATCATGAAAATAAAATAAGGAAAATGATACATGACAAGAGCCTTTGTGATCTTTGATTGAAATAAGTTCAATTATTTCCAAGATATGAGAAACTGGGAAAATGTTACTAACTATCCAGTTACTTATACCCTAAAAGGGGGGAGAGTTTTAAAGACTTGGTTTTCCCTCTCTACCAAATCTCTGTTTTCCCAGGTATTTGCATCATACTGAATTCATGGATTAATTGAAGTTTTAGAGTATTTCTCTGAAATGGTCCGAAATCACATAAATTTTTTTTGATGAATATAAGTCTGTAAAAATATAATTAGTAACAAACTGATTTTAGAAAAACAAGACAATTTGACACACAGTTAGAAAATATACAATCTAATTATTGAAACATTTGTGTGGAAATGATGCTGTTATCTTTTGAAACTTTAACCTATTTTTCCTTGCAAATGAGCTTCAAGCATTTTTTTCTAAAATTATATACAAGATTATATTTGGTTTTACTTTTGTACATTCTATAATACTCTATTGTTTTTTGCCTAGTTTTGCACCAGGCTATCTAGCAATCATTCAAAAATATTTGTTTAAATAGGAATGAATTATTATACATAAAAAGGAAATGGCTCCCTTTAACTGTAAGATACATTGTAAACAACGATTCCTGATATATTCTCATTTCTTACCTTTTAGTTATGCTCGCCATGTATCTTTTGTAGTTGGAATCTAGTAGCAAAAGAGTTGAGCTTCAGTTTTGGCTCTTGTTCTTCAAACTCCATTCATAACATTAACCAATATAATTAGCCATTTTGAATTATCTATTGCTAATATATTGTGGTTAGCTTCCTTTTATAACAATAAGTTTGTGTTTAAACATATTTATCCATTTGTCAGACTAATTTTCTCATTTATCAAGGTGAGATTAAGATAATTTATAATCATCAATAGAACGCTATATTTATTAACTAATGAGGTACTTTTGCTTCCCTCTTTCCATCCCTAACTTCCTTCCTTTCTTTGATTTATCGCTTTTATTTTTAATGCTAGAGATTTAATGCAAGGGTATTTAAGATTATACCCTGTATCTGAACTCCTTTCAAAATGATACAAATGATCGATTCTCCCATATCATTTACACATAATTAATGGTTTAGGGAAACTGTCTTTATATTTAGAGTTCAGGGGTTGGTAATTGACATATGTCATTTTCTACATTTATTTTTGTATATGCATTTGCTTGAATAATAACAGAAAATACGCTAGTCATGTAATTTGCTATATTCATTTAGATTGGAACCTATTATAATATTACTTCACACTAGAAAATGAAGAGAAACCACTACAGTACTATTGCACAAACTTTTCCAAAGAATGAAATTTATAAATGCTATTCAGATGTGTGATTTTATGTTTATTTAGATACAGGTCTTCATGACTTAATTTAGTCTTCTTTTTCCATATGCATTATATTTTTTCTGTTGTGACTAATAAGATGCAGATCAGGTTTTTCAGTTTGTCATAAC
The DNA here is from genome assembly GCF_021556685.1 of Rattus norvegicus. NCBI lineage: Eukaryota > Metazoa > Chordata > Mammalia > Rodentia > Muridae > Rattus > Rattus norvegicus. The sequence goes on from NC_141548.1 coordinate 70,509,574, forward strand.
TGTGAAACAGTTCACTAACAATTTTAACAGAAGACTCTATTTTCCAAAGAACAAAAGAAATCAACAGTATTTCAAACACAAGGAAAAAATGTCCCAACCCTTTTCTTCAGTATAACTTTATTTGTGGTTACACAGAGCTGTATTATGTTTCTAGTGAGACATAAAACACTCACAGACATCATATTTAGGAAGTATATTTATTTATCAAAGATAAATTGCAACAAAGAAAAAAGTCTGTAATCCATTATATGCCAGATATTAATCTAATCTTGGTCTGTGCATTTCTTTTAGACAGAACCAATTTTATGGTATTTGCTGGTAGTTTGGTGTCTTTATCTATCAACTGGAAGTCCTGCCTGACTACAGGAGGTGGCCTCTTTAGGTTCCTTATCCCACTGTCATGCATCTAGGGTAAGGTCACCTTCATTGATTCCTTCTTCCCAGGTCTCTGGCACTTTCTAAAGATTCCTCCCATCCCCAACCCCACTCCCAGTAGCTGCAAATTTCCTTTTATCTTGGCCCTCTAGCTCTCTCATCTGTCTCTTCCTACACCTGACTTACCCTCACCCATTGCCCTCCCTGTGCTCTCTCCAACCCAGTTTCCTCCTTTCCTCCAACTCAAAGAGAGCTGAGCCTCAGAGGATCGCCAACCAATAACCAGTCAAACTTGAGAAACACCCCATAGCCAAGCACCAATCCTTGACACTATTTATGATAATCTGTTATGCTTTCAGACAGGAGCATCCCATAACTGTCCTCTGGGAGACTCTGCCCAGCAGTTGACTGAAACAGATGCAGATACCCACAGACAAACATTGAATGAAGGTAGGGTACTCTTAAGGAAGAGTTAGAGGAAGGACTAAAGACCCAGAGGAGGATAGGAACTCCACCTGAAGACCATCAGAATCAATTTACCAGATCCATTGGAAATTCTCCAAGATTGACTCACCAAGCAAAGAGCGTGGATTCATATATAGATACACATATAGCACAATGGGGCGCTTTGTCTGATCTCAGTGGGAGAGGCTGTTTCGAACCCTGCAGAATCATTATGTGCCAGTGTTGGGGGATATTCTGTGGGGTTACACCCTCTCAGAGGACCAGGGAAGGGGATGGCTGTGGAGGAGCTCTGTTAGGGAGATAGAGGAAGGGGGCAGCTATTGAAATGAAAAAAAAAAGAGAAAAAGAAAGGAGAGGAGAGGAGAGAGGAAAGAGAGAGGGAAGGGGAGGGGGAGGGGAGAAGGGGGGAAGGGGTGAATGTGGGAAAGGAGGAAGGGAAAGGAAGGGAAGGGAGAGGGAGAGAGAGAGGGAGAGGGAAAAAGGGAAAAGGGGAAAGGGGGAAAAGGGGGAAGAGGGGGAAAAAGGGGAAAGGGGGAAAAGGGTAAAAGAAGGGGGAAAAGGAAGGGAAAGGTAGGGAAAGGGATGGAAAAGAAGAGAAAAGAAAAGGAGGGAAAAGAAAAGGAGGGAAAAGAAAGGAAAAGGGAAAAGAAGAGAAAAGGAAAAGAAGGGAAAAGGGAAAGAGAAAAGGGAGAGAGAGAGAGAGAGAGAAAGAGAGAGAGAGAGAGAGAGAGAGAGAGAGAGAGAGAGAGAGGAAAGGGAAGGGAAGGAAAGGAAAAGAAAAGAAAAGAAAAGAAAAGAAAAGAAAAGAAAAGAAAAGAAAAGAAAGGAAAAGAAAAGAAAAGAATGCTGCCCAAATTTGATACACTCAGTATTGGATATTTAGACCTGTGTGTGTGTTTGTGTGTGTGTGTGTTTGTGTGTGTTGTGTGTGTGTGTGTGTGTGTGTGTGTTATAAAAAGCACTCCTTATTTGTTCTATAACAAAGTATTCCTGAGAAGACTTCCTACAGTTATTATAACAGAAATTACGGAAAAGATGTGAGAAGCACTGGGACAGCCACAGTCACGGAACCGTGTGAAGTGTTCAGTGCTGGTATTTGAATGGTGGCGATCAGCAGTGCCTTGGCTTGTTCTGCTCTAAACACTGTAATAGCTAAGACAGGCCTCACATTTTCTGACTTCTGCCTGGGTTAATTACCCAGTATGCCTAGTACAATTTAGCACAAATCAAAAATCCCCATACCCATATCTAAATTCAATCATTACAATACATATTTAGAAATACATAAAAAGAATATTTTAAAGGATAAATTTCTTTTTTTAAAATATATGTCAACTTACATATCTTAAACTTTATTACTGTATATTAGCAACATGACAAGTGCCTTTTTTTTCTTTTTTTCTTTTTTTTTATTAACTTGAGTATTTCTTATATACATTTCGAGTGTTATTCCCTTTCCCGGTTTCCGGGAAAACATCCCCCTCCCCCTCCCCTTCCTTATGGGTGTTCCCCCCCCCCACCCTCCCCCCATTGCCGCCCTCCCCCCACAGTCTACTTCACTGGGGGTTCAGTCTTAGCAGGACCAAGGGCTTCCCCTTCCACTGGTGATCTTACTAGGATATTCATTGCTATCTATGAGGTCAGAGTCCAGGGTCAGTCCATGTATAGTCTTTAGGTAGTGGCTTAGTCCCTGGAAGCTCTGGTTGCTTGGCATTGTTGTACATATGGGGTCTCGAGCCCCTTCAAGCTCTTCCAGTTCTTTCTCTGATTCCTTCAACGGGGGTCCTATTCTCAGTTCAGTGGTTTGCTGCTGGCATTCGCCTCTGTGTTTGCTGTATTGTGGCTGTGTCTCTCAGGAGAGATCTACTTCCGGCTCCTGTCGGTCTGCACTTCTTTGCTTCATCCATCTTGTCTAATTGGATGGCTGTATATGTATGGGCCACATGTGGGGCAGGCTCTGAATGGGTGTTCCTTCTGTGTCTGTTTTAATCTTTGCATCTCTATTCCCTGCCAAGAGTATTCTTGTTCCCCTTTTAAAGAAGGAGTGAAGCATTCCCATTTTGATCATCCGTCTTGAGTTTCATTTGTTCTAGGCATCTAGGGTAATTCAAGCATTTGGGCTAATAGCCACTTATCAATGAATGCATACCATGTGTGTTTTTCTGTGATTGGGTTACCTCACTCAGGATGATATTTTCCAGTCCTAACCATTTGCCTATGAATTTCATAAAGTCATTGTTTTTCATAGCTGAGTAATATTCCATTGTGTAGATGTACCACATTTTCTGTATCCATTCCTCTGTTGAAGGGCATCTGGATTCTTTCCAGCTTCTGGCTATTATAAATAAGGCTGCGATGAACATAGTGGAGCATTTTATAGGTTGGGGCATCTTTTGGGTATATGCCCACGAGAGGTATAGCTGGATCCTCAGGCAGTTCAATGTCCAATTTTCTGAGGAACCTCCAGACTGATTTCCAGAATGGTTGTACCAACATTGGAGGAGTGTTCCTCTTTCTCCACATCCTCCTCAGCATCTGCTGTCACCTGAGTTTTTGATCTTAGCCATTCTCACTGGTGTGAGGTGAAATCTCAGGGTTGTTTTGATTTGCATTTCCCTTATGACTAAAGATGTTGAACATTTCTTTAGGTGTTTCTCAGCCATTCGGCATTCCTCAGCTGTGAATTGTTTGTTTAGCTCTGAACCCCATTTTTTATTATTTATTATATTTATTATTTATTAATTATTATATTCATTTTTGATTTGTGTCCCTGCGGTCTAACTTCTTGAGTTCTTTGTATATTTTGGATATAAGGCCTCTATCTGTTGTAGGATTGGTAAAGATCTTTTCCCAATCTGTTGGTTGCCGTTTTGTCCTAACCACAGTGACCTTTGCCTTACAGAAGCTTTTCAGTTTTATGAGATCCCATTTGTTGATTCTTGATCTTAGAGCATAAGCCATTGGTGTTTTGTTCAGGAAATTTTTTCCAGTGCCCATGTGTTCCAGATGCTTCCCTAGTTTTTCTTCTATTAGTTTGAGTGTATCTGGTTTGATGTGGAGGTCCTTGATCCATTTGGACTTAACCTTTTTACAGGGTGATAAGCATGGATCGATGTGCATTCTTCTACATATTGACCTCCAGTTGAACCAGCACCATTTGCTGAAAATGCTATCTTTTTTCCATTTGATGGTTTTGGCTCTTTTATCAAAAATCAAGTGACCATAGGTGTGTGGGTTCATTTCTGGGTCTTCAATTCTGTTCCATTGGTCTATCTGTCTCTGTACCAATACCATGCAGTTTTTTCACTATTGCTCTGTAATACTGCTTGAGTTCAGAGATAGTGATTCCCCCTGAAGTCCTTTTATTGTTGAGGATAGTTTTAGCTATCCTGGGTTTTTTGTTATTCCAGATGAATTTGCAAATTGTTCTGTCTAGCTCTTTGAAGAATTGATTGGTATTTTGATGGGGATTGCATTGAATCTGTAGATCGCTTTTGTAAAATGGCCATTTTTACTATATTAATCCTGCCAATCCATGAGCATGGGAGATCTTTCCATCTTCTGAGGTCTTCTTCAATTTCTTTCTTCAGCGTCTTGAAGTTCTTATTGTACAAATCTTTTAGTTGCTTGGTTAAAGTCACACCGAATTACTTTATATTATTTGGCTCTATTATGAAGGGTGTCATTTCCCTAATTTCTTTCTTGTCTTGTTTCTCTTTTGTGTAGAGGTAAGGCTACTGATTTATTTGAGTTAATTTTATACCCAACCACTTTGCTGAAGTTTTTTATCAGCTTTAGTAGTTCTCTGGTGGAACTTTTGGGATCACTTAAATATTATCATATCATCTGCAAATAGTGATATTTTGACTTCTTCTTTTCTGATCTGTATCCCCTTGGCCTCCTTTTGTTGTGTGATTGCTCTGGCTAGAACTTCAAGAACTATATTGAATAAATAGGGAGAGAGTGGGCAGCCTTGTCTAGTCCCTGATTTTAGTGGGATTGCTTCAAGTTTCTCTCCATTTAGTTTAATGTTAGCAAAGGATAAATTTCTTAAAAGTAGTTATAAGACAATAGCTCCCTGTTAATTAAACTAAACTTTAAAAGATAAAAAATAAAATTCATATATAAATAAATGGTGTATTTAAATATATGTATCTGCATAACATTTCTCATTTTGTGATGGAAATATTAAAGACTTAAATCATTTCAGCTTAGATACTTTCTGTATTTCATAACTTTATCTTAAGTGCAGTTTTACATTTTTCCACCTAATAGATTTCACTTGTTAATTCTCTTATGTAAAAATTAGACAACATTATTGTGCCAGCACATTTATTCTACAACACAGCAGAAAGGAAGCAGGAAATTTGAAGATTGACAAATTTCAGTCTTTCAAATATCAATACCACAAACTCTGTTATGAAAAAGGATTTTGTCTTTGCCTTTCACTCTCTACATTCCATAATGAATATTATAGTAGTATGCTATTAGTTTTAACATTATTATTTTTATTCCAAACCACTTTCCTAGTATCAATTACTGTCTGTTTTTAAATAATTTACTTACTAGATTACAGAATTAAATGGTATTACATAAAAAGAAATTAAATAATTTCCGTATTGGATGGATTGTGGCGTTGGTTCTTAACAGTTTAAGTTCTTTTTATTTCTATCCAGGAATATAAAAGTACCCTAAGGAGAAATGTTTATTAAAGATTGATTCTATTCGTTATAAAACTTTTTATGCATTGAGCAAATGTTTTCTATAATTTAATACATTTTAAATTTTGTCTTCATTATTCCACTAAAAAAACCCAAAACATGTTAACTGAAAGAATCCAGATACAAAATTTATGCTACATTGTGTCTGTTTTATATAATTTTATTTCTATAAGTAGTGTGAAATTTACAATCTTTAGTATAAATTTAAGATAGATTCGTTGTGCACGAGGGATAATAGAGACACATTTGACTCCAAATATTTTATGAAGTTGTTAATTAATTTAAAATAACCTTGACTCTAAGAATTTTTGAAATCTGTACAGCAAACAAGGATTTTTCCTTAGATAAGTCACATAGTAACTACATAGTGAGCTATCACCTCAAAGCACCCATTTACCTTACAATATGGAAATTTGCCACATTGGATAACATGAAAAATATTTAATTCTGTATAAGCCTTTCTCCTACTGGCATGGCATAACTGTTATGTTTCTAAATAACTGCCAGGGTAGAGGATTAAAAACAGAACACTTCTGTCTGTTCTAAAACAGCACTTGTATTAAAACAGTTTCAACAGATGGGATTTTATAACACACAAGCACTTCGAGCTTCCATTGGTTCTTCTACAACTGTCTGGTATAATACAAAGTCAATATCAGAGGGACATTTTTGTGCTGGATGTGTAAACACAGCAGGTTCAGGCAAGTCACAAACATAGTGAATTGCAAAGATCTACAATGTTACCAGCAACATACAGAATTAGGATAGCATTTCCTTTTCTCATCTGACATTTAAGTAATAGCAGCAGGAACAAGGAACAAGCATGAACAAGTGGAGTTAATCTCTTTGGGATGAAAAGGGATTGAAGCAGAATAGAAAGCTTGACACATCAGATCTGTGCTAACAGTGTGAATTGACTGGTTACTAACTATGTATCATAACATATTCAAATAAGTCATCGTAACTAATGACTGAAAAATCTTTTACTTATGGAAGCAATGCTGGTATTTAATTTTGTTTTCTGCATAGTTATAAACATCTTCCTTCAGAGAAATTATGACATATAGTTATCATGAACTTATGTTGTTATTGGTTATGAAATGTTTCCAATAGAGAGACTCAAGGAAGACATTAGGAGGATAGGAGTTAGTGGGGGCTATAGCACCTGTCATCTTCAGAGCTTTCTGTGACTCACACTTGAAATTAAATCTTTTGTTCCAAGTTTGGGTTATGTGAGAGAGCACATGGTACATAGAGATGTTTGTTCATTCTCCTGTGTTCATGTTTAAAAAGGTGATGTAACAATTTCTCAAAACTATACCCATCTACCAGTGTTATTCACTGAAGAGGAGATGAGCGGGTTAGTTTAAGTGAGAGACTCCATCCTACATACTCAGACTCATTTCTCTTTTAGACCAGTGTCTTAAGGATCTGCAGAAACTAGGCCGGATAGAAACAGAGTATGGTCAAGCTATGGGTCATTGTTCAGCTCCTATTCCTCAAACACTGACTATGATGTTCACCTGGCTTTCTGGAAAGACCAAAGAGGTTCATAGCAGAGACTGATTGACATGCATTGGTGAATCCTGTTTCTCAGCTTTTTGATTATCTCCCTCCCCTGTTATAAATGCTCTGGGTAGCATTTTACCCACTTTCTCCAATCACAGAATTCTCTGATTTTAATTTACTTGTGTTGTTCATTTCAGACCTTGAGAACATCAGTGTAAGTACTCTCTTAAGTTGATGGCTGGATATGCTGAAGTCCATTAAGTTGATTGCCCTTGTTCTTTCAATTAACCCCTTGACCAGGATTTCCATCTCTGTTCACAGGGACACATTCAGTGCATTTTCAACATATCATATCTGAGTTTTATCCATTTTCAACACTTCCCCCAAAGGAAAATGCGTGTTTTTGTGGGTGAGCAGATAATAAGCCAAGAGGGCAGTTAAGGTCAACCTGTCGACTTCAGACCTGTTCGGCCTCAGTTCGGTTTTGCCATCCCATTGTCCAGTGTACTAACTTAACATAATAACTTTGTGTAATATACAGTCTAGTGTTTCTCTTTTTGTATACTTTTGCTTAATTTATGTATGTATTCATTTTATATTCAGATCACACATACCCTCTTTTCTCTGCTCCAAGTTCCACCTTCACACTTCCAATCTCTCATTTTTTTTTCCTTCTCCTTTTCCTCTAGGGAGGCCCCACAATGGGTGCCAATCTGCCCTGGTACATCAAGTCATAGCAGGACAAAAATCATGCTCTCCCACTGAATCCATACAAAACAGCCCAGAGAGTGGAACAGTACCCACGAGAGGCAACAGAGTCAGAGTCATGCCCAACTCCACCTGTTTAGGACCCATATGGACACCATGCTGTATATCTGTTCCATATCTGTAGGTGGGGCTAAGTCCAGCCTATGCAATGTTCTTTTGTTGGTGGTTCAGTGTCTGTGAACCCCTATGGTTCCAGACTAGCAGACTCTGTATATCTTCTTGTGATATCATTGACCCCTCTGGGTCCCATAATCCTTCCTCTCACTCTTTGAGAAGACTCTCCAAGCCCTGCCTATTGTTTGGCTGTGGGTCTTTGTATCTATTTCTAACAGCTGCTGGATGAAGCCTCTCAGAGGACAGTTATAGTAGGCTCCTGTCTGCAAAAATAACATTGTATCATTAATAGTGCCAGGGGGTGGCTCTCTCCTATGGGATGGGTCTCAAATTGAACCAGTCATTGGTTGGTGTACTGGCTGGTTTTGTGTGTCAACTTGACACAAGCTGGGGTTATCACAGAAGAAGGAGCCTTGGTTGTGGAAATGCCTTCATGAGATCCAACTGTAAGGCATTTTCTCAATTAGTGATCAAGTTAGGAGGACCCAGCCGATTCTAGGTGCAGTCCCTGGACTGGTGGTCTTTGGTTCTATAAGAACCAAAGCAAGCCAGGGGAAGCAAGCCAGTAAGAAACATCTCTCCATGGCCTGTGCATCAGCTTCTGCCTCCTGACCTGCTTGAGTTCCAGTCTTGACTTCCTTTGGTGATGAACAGCAGTGTGGAAGTGTAAGCTGAATAAACCCTTTCCTCCCCAACTTTCTTCTTGGTCATGATGTTAGTGCAGGAATTGAAACCCTGACTAAGACCCATGGATATTCCTTCAGTCTCTGCTCAATCTTTATCCCTAAGCATCTTGTAGGCAGGGAAAATTTTGGTTCAAAGATTTTGTCAGTGGTTGGTGTTGCCATCTTTGTCATAAAAATTTCTTGATAGGTTCTGATAATCGCACTATTTTCTATGCAGGCTCTGTAGTATGCAGAAAAACCTTTTTTATTTACAAATTAGATTTTTTTTTAAATTTTGAGGAAAGAAAATACCTAGGAAGATTTCTTTTTATCTTTTCACTGTTCTTTTCATTAATAACACCTTTTAAAACTGAAGTAATTGTCATGTCGAGCAAAGGCTTTGACATCAGTCTAATTCAACAATCTTGATTTTAAGAGTAGTCTTCTGATTTCTTTGGCTAAGGATTTGCCCAAGTTCTCTAACTGGAAACTTTGTCTCATAGTCTTCTGTTCTCTGTCTCTCTGTGTGTTGCTCTATCTCTCTCCTCTGTATCTGTGTCTGTGACTCTGTGTGTGTATGTGCATATGTGTGTATGTGTGGGGGAGATGTTCTCCTGTTTGAAACACAACCCAAAGCCTTACACATACTTGTCATATTATTTTAGTAAAAACATGGCAGTTTGAATTTCAACTAATTCTCTTTATTGATTATTCCAAAGTATATTTAAAAAAAAGTGTAAATGATGTGAATACAAAGCTTGTCAGAATTATTGGAAAGTTTTTGATATAAACAAATACATTTTTATTACATTGTAGAAGATAAAACATACAAAATATTCACAAATATCAATAGTGTTTTTTGGCTATAACTTGTACAGGACCTCTATACATACACAAAAACAACCATAGAAATAGGAGAACAAGTTTAGAATTGGGCTGTCAAGAGTAGAATGGGAATACCAAAGAGTAATGGGGTTAAATATTATCATAATAAAATGTATAAATGTGTGAAATTCTAGAACATAAAAGTAATTAAGTAATGTATTAATATCATTTTGTATTAAGCTCTCAGCAAAACTTACATATGTATCCTATATGAAGGATACATATGTATACATAATAATAATGTTTATATATATCATTAAATTTGTTAAAAGTCAACATTCATTTATTCGCTATGCATTCTTAAATACCTAAGACCTTCAATTAGACAATAGATTAGGGAGCAACACAGACCAAAAATGAATAATGGCTGATCAAAAGCACTTAAAATATGAATATCATATGGTGGGAGGCATAAGGGAGGAACATTTCCATTAGCAAGGAGGTTGTCTGACGACTGAAGTGTACCTATCAGAGATGGTTTCAGCCAGTAACAGACATTCATAAAAGTATTTGTAAGAGCTGAGAGAATGTTTCACTCACTCAAGATGGGAGCCCCTACAGGGGCCACCCATCTGGAGTCCAGAGTAAGCACAGACCACTCATGCAAACACCAAATGTAAGGGGTCCTTTATTATGCAAGGCAAAGAGACAAAGTGGCTGAAACTGAATAAGGAGGAAACAGGAGGAAAAGAGTTTTGCAGGTGTGAATTTTAAGAGGGAAAAACCGGAGGTCCATGTTAGAGCTAACAGAAGGTGGGTAAGTTCTAACTGGGCATGATAGTTCGGGCAGGCAAATTAAGAGTTTTGATTGTTGTACTATGGTACTTTGATAGTTGGTGATCAGCCTCGGGACTATGCCAAGCATAAAAACATGACCAAATAAGGGAATGGACCTTCGTGTCTGTCTTTAAGAATGTACTTTAACAGTTTAGCAAGGGAGTGTAGTATTGGGGTGTGTTCTAGGTAGCCTGCGGCCAATGACACTTGAGAATTGGTTATCATAGCAGCTGTGTTCAAGGCTGTCACACATGGGAATTTCCATTGTGATTTGTTGACTTAGAATAAGATTTTTAATGAGTTATCAATTCATATAGCTATCACTTTTTAAAAATAACTTTGTTTCGTGAATGGAAATTCATACACATATACACACAAATTGATGTCAATGAAATTATATTACACTGATATTTAAATCAGTGAATCTTTTAGTAATTTTGAAAGTGTGTGTTATCTCACTAATTTTGTGATTTTAAATAACAGATGTAATTAATCTGAGTTCATTATATTTTCAAATTAGAATTAAAACTATTAAGTTTCTCTTCAGTGTATTTTTAGAGATTAAATAAGTTAATGCCAGCAAAATAATGAGAAATACAGTTTTAAAGGGGTAAAACACTGTTATTGCTTTTACTAATGTGATGTTGTTATTTATATATCCTTGTGGATGAATTTTTATTTTCAGTTTTTCACAATTGTAAAGAACATAAACACTATTTAGTAGTGGGAATAAATATTTTATGTACATTTGTAAAGGGGATCCCTCTGAGGTGTATATTTACTTGTCTTCTATTTTATAGAGCTAGTTTATCTTAAGATCTCCTGGATATAGTAAAAATGTTCCTCAACAGATTTGGATTCATCTATACTCTCTTCCAGCAGTGTGTAAGAATGTGAGATAAGAATTTAGCTGCCACATACCTCCAATTGACATTGTCACATTTGGCACTAAACAACTATTCTAATGTTGTTTTAATTTAGACTTACCTAAGGAGCTAATTAATATTTGTATATGTTGTCTTCTTAGAAATGTCTGCATATACCATCAGAAACTTACTTTTCGTAAAGCAGCATTTCATATATTCTTGTGTTGCCTTCTTAGAAATGTCTCTGAATATACTCTTTCCATTATTTTTATACGTATACTTAGTCCTCTAGATGTTACAATGTAATATCTTAATGCTATGGGTATATGTTGTAAATATGTACTGTATTTCACTGATTTTCTTTTATATGTTTACACTATAGAGACGATTTTAATTTTATTTTACATGTTAGAATAGTAGAGTTTCCTTCTTATAGCTAATTTTATTATGTTTTAAATGGTGTTTTCATTAGTTCTTTGAAATTTTTACAGAATGTATTTTAATCATATTCACCTAACATTATCAACAAATTGTTAACAATAGGTGCTATTGTAAATTCATACATTCCAACTGTGCTCCAACTCCCGCAGGTCTCCTGTTTGCATCTCCTGGCTTCTTCCTGGTCCTAGGGTTACCTCATAACCTAAAATCATATACCTACTTCCTGTACACTTGAAGTGTCAAAATTCTTCCAATTATATACCTTTTGAAAATTCATCTCAAATTGATGTTTATAGAGAAATTTTGTATAAATTATATAAAATTAATATATATTTATATATAAATTTTAGCTGACTTGTGTAAAAATTAAGTTCTGAATGCTGTGTATTATGCAGTCATTTTATTAGCAGAGTAAAAGAAAAAAAGAATTACCCTTATGGATTCCATGGAGTTTCCATTTTACTAGGTTTCCACCTCGACATTGATATGCTTCCTAGTCCCAGTCATTTCTCCCAGGATTTTCTCCAAACCAACCTGATCCGGTCATTGCCAAACCCCACCTGCCCTCAGCAAAATCGATTCTATTTACCCTCCGGGAGATCTTTGCATCTACTCTGGGCTCAGTAGACCATAGCATGATTGTCCTTTGTTTTACAGCTAATGTCTACTTATAAGCAAATACAAACCATATTTGTCATCTTGAGTCTGGGTTACATCATTCAGGATGATTATTTTTTTAGTGCCATCAGTTTGCTTGCAAATTTCATGGTGTCAATATTTTAACAGCTATGTAATTAAGACTCCATTGTATAAATACATCACTTTTTTATTCATTCTTTCATTGAGGGACATCTGACAAAAGGGCTAATATCCAAAATATGGAAAAAAAAACTCATGAAATTAGACATCAGTAAACTAAATAATTCACTTATAAAATGGGGTACAGAACTAAACAGAGAATTCTCAATAAAGAAATCTCAAATGGCTGAGAGATACTTAAAAAGAGGTTGAATATTCTTAGCCATCAGGGAAATGTAAATAAAAATGCTTATGAAATTTCATTTTACACCTGTCAGATTGGCTAAGATCAAAAAAATGACTGATCATGCAGATGAAGATCTGGTTCAAGGCGGCCACTGCCCATTTGCTGGTTGGAGTGAAAACTTAAACAGGCACTTTGGAAATCAATATAGCAATTCTCAGAAAATTGGGAATCAATCAATTTCAAGATCCAGCTATACCATTTCTGTGCATATACCCAACTGATGGTCCCTCCCATCACAAGGAAACTTGCTCAACCATTTTCATAGCAGCTCTATTCATAGTAGCCTCAAGAATAAGGTTACTCTCTGTAGCATTACTCTTAGTGATTTTATACAACACAGGACAATGTACACAGGATTTGAGTCCTAGGCTGTGTCATTTTAGTGGTGATATCTGACATAATAGCCAGATGTGGCAGGAACTCATCAAGATGTGTTGAATAAGTGAATCAAGGTTGAGTATGTGAATTATGGTTCCTATGTTACTTTTTATTGGATATTTTATTTATTAACATTTCAAATATTATCCCCTTTCCCTGGTTCTCCTCTGGAAACCCACATCCTATCCTTGCTCCCCATACTTCTATGAGGGTGCATCCCAATCCACCTACCCACCCACTGCCTCCTGATTCCCTGCCCTGGGTTCATTTGCATTCTTCTACATGCCGACCTCCAGTTGAACCAACACCATTTGTAAAAAAATGGTATCTTTTTTTCCCATAGGATCATTTTAGCTCCTTTGTCATAGATCAAGTGACCATAGTTGTGTGGGTTCATTTCTGGATTTTCAGTTCTATTCCATTGTTCTATCTGCCTGTCTCTGTATCAATACCATGTAGTTTTTAATCACGATTGTTCTGTAATACAGCTTGAAGTCAGGGATGATGATTCCCCAAGAAGTTCTTTTATTGTTGAGAATAGTTTTCACTTTCCTGTTTTTTGTTTGTTTGTTTGTTATTCCAAATTAATTTGCAAATTTCTCTTTTGAACTTTATGAGCAATTGAGTTTGTGCTGAGTTATATGATCAATTTTGAAGAAGGTACCATGAGGTGCTGAGAAGAAGGTATATTCTTTTGTTTTAGGATGAAATGTTCTGTAGATATCTGTTAAATGCATTTGGTTCAGAACTTCTCTTAGTTTCGCTGTGTCTCTATTTAGTTTTTGTTTCCATTATCTGTCCATTGCTGAAATTTTTTAATTCTTCAAAGGAATTTTGTGTTTCCTCTTTAATCATTTCTACCAGTTTACCTGTGTTAACCTGTATTTTTTTAGGGGAGCTATTTATGCCCTTCTTAAAGTCCTCTATCATCATCATGAGGTGTTATTTTAAATCCAAACCTTGCTTTTCTGGTGTGTTGGGGTATACCTGACTTGCTCTAGTGGGAGAACTGGGTTCCGATGATGCCAAGTAGTCTTAGTTTCTGTTGCTTATTTTCTTGCACTTCGCTCTTGCCATCTGGTTATCTCTGGCGTTAGTTGGTCTCGCTATCTTTGACTGGAGCCTGTCCCTCCTGTGAGCATGTGAGCCTGTGAACTTAGGTGTGACAGTGCTCCTTGTAGACCAGCTCTCTGTGGTTGGAATTTAGTTCTGGAGACCTGTGCCACAGGGTTAATTTCAGAAGGCAGATGGAGACTGGAAGGACTCTGTACCCAGTTGCTCTGTGGTTCCTGAAACCTGTGATCTCCTGTCAGGTCCTTCTTTGGCCAATTATTGGAGCAAAATTGTATGTATCACCTGTGAACTTAGGAGTACAGCACTCCTGAGAGACCATTTCTCTCCAGGTGGGATTTGGGCCAGAAAGCTGTGCCACAGGGTTAACTTCGGGGTGCAGATCTCCCATGTTCCTATTATGTTAAGCCCTATATTTATTTGTTTCTGTTGTTTGTGACACACTAGATGTTTCAGCTGATTTCCCTAACAATTCCCAACTGAATTCAATAAAGTTCAAAGAGGAGAGAGAAGCAGCAACATGTTTCTTTTCCTTTTGTCTCTATTGTCATTCTTCTTTGTTATAGATGAACAGATCTTTCTGGAAATTATGAATATCTCCTTTTTGCCGATATTATCTACTCTGTGCTCCATTTTCCCTTGACACACGCACAAGGGCATATTGGAATTTGTTCTATTTATCTGTTATCATGTTCAAATTTCTCATCATATGGTTTATTTGCCTGTGTTTGTGACATTACATTTTGCCTTCTTGTGTTTCCTAAAGAAACAACAACAAAGAGTAAGAAAAATCTATTCTGCTTCTTTCTACAGTCTGTTCATAGATTTTTCACATTTAGTTTCTAAATATAAAACATCACAAATTTTCAGACATTTTACTCCATTTTTGTGAAAATTTGATGGTTATGCTCATAGGATAGGAAGTTTCTTGAAGGAAAATGACTGAAATTACTTATATTATTGTTTCTCCTTGGGTGGCGTCATTAATTTTTCAGTTTCTACCATTAAATATAAAACACACATTTTCAAAAACCAAATGATAGTAACTGAATATATTTAACTATTTTAATTCAATGTTTAAAGATAATCCTAATTTGTTAATTTAAAATCTTTATAGAAAAGTATTTATGCACTGGAAACAGCCGCTTCATTTAGGCATCCAAATGTAGTAGTTTTCAAAAGATTACCCAATACATAAGCGAACTTCATTTGTGTGTGTGTGTGTGTGTGTGTGTGTGTGTGTGTGTGTGTGTATATGTGTGTGTGTGTGTGTGTGTGTATATGTGTGTGTGTGAGTGTTTTTGTCTGTCTGTCTGTGTGAGGTATGACTGCATGCATGGAACATGTTCTCCTCTTTGTATGCACATATATTTGTGATGATATCTGTTGAGCTTGATATCTGGTATCAATTTTTATCACACTCTTATTTTAATCAGAGAGGCTCACCTACTTCGATTCAGTCATAACTGATCAGCTGCAGTAGCTAACTAGCGTGTCATTGAATTCACTGTATCTGTCTTTCAGTACTGGAATTTTAGGTACCTGTTTTAAGTAAGTTTTAGTAACCCAAGCTTTGATCCTGGATCTTTCAGCAAGTGCTTTATAAAGTGGAACATCTTGCTACCCAGACCCCAATAACTTTTTACATGTCTATATACACCAGTATATTACAATAGTTTCCTAATACCTGTTACTTGGCAAAAATAAATAAGTAAATAACTAAATAAATAAAGTATCAAATTACCCAAAAACATATAATAGTTTGAATATGCATATTTTATATAAATGTAAGTCAATTCTATTGTGAATGCAAAGATGCAGCCTCTACAAAAATGTTGTATATATCAGGTGAAGCCTCCTGAACAGAAATTATGTTCAATAACTCAGAAAACACACACAAAAAATATACCATTAGAACAGAAAGATTAAGTGGAAGTGTTTGGGAGAAGCTGAGGCATGTGGCTATGTAATGAAAGAGCCAGCCATTTATAACTATATTGTTGAGGAGATAAAATTAGAAATGGCTATCCACAAAACTGCATTTGGAGTGGATTGAATAAACTATGAGGAATGCATTTTTTTCAACTGGCTTTGAGCATATTGAAATCTCTTGTTACAAATGTAACACTTTGAATTGTAAAGTAGAAAAGTAAATGGAGATAAAATGAATAGAAAAATAGATTAGAAACAGTGCTTTTTGTGAAATTATAAAAGAAAAGACTACATAATTGAGTACTTAGAAAGGAAGAAAAATTGCTTAAGACATATTGGATACTGCATAATCTCTCAGAGGAAAAAGATGGTTTCTAATGCCTGTGTCTTTACCATTGCATTGCTGTCCCCATTTCTAGTCATTTTTCTATTAGTAGAGACTGGATTTCATTTTCTAAAATTGTTATAGAAATGGACTCATACATTATATAAATTTCAGACTCTGATTCTTTTTGTTATAATTACTCTTGGACTCCTTACTTTTTATACATCACATGCATTAGAGGATTGTTCTCCCTCTCATCCTTTTTGCTATCCCTCTCTCCATTGTCCAAATACATATTTCATTTATGGCTTTTCTTTTAAAGTGATGATTCAGTTTTAAGCACTAGTCTCAAGGTTGGTTAGTCAGTCCTATGTTTGAGACTTTGTGTATTCTGGAATTGCTGTACATCCATTTGGTTTTTTTTTTTTTTTGCTTTTTTTTTTCAACCAAGGAGAGTGACATCACTTGAGGGACATAGCTCCTAAGCACTGAAGTTAGAGAAATTGTTTAAACAAGTCAATGCACAGAGAACCTGGGAAACACACATGCCATTCATAACATGAATCGCACCTGTTCAATTTGCAAGGGCAGCACTATCTGGAAACCTTATTTCTATTGCAGCTCTAAGTTAAAAAGTGTTCTGCAATGTGTATGATGCTGTGTCCCACCAGGACATAAAACTGAAATGTTAGCAAATTGTCCCTTTTCTTTTCTTTTCTTTTCACTAATATGTAAAACCTAACTATGCAGCCATTCTCAAAAGTGCTTGGTGGAATGTAGTACCTGTTTTAGAGTTTGCATATATAAAAACAAACAATATATTAATCGTGAAATAAATATTAGTGTGTATATACTTTAACATTTTCTCCAAGAAATTAAAGATTAGTGATGAAATAGATCTGTTTTATTTTTCATGTATATTCAATTTCCTCAAGAAATTAAAATGTATTCAATAGTGTTATATTCTGACCAAATAAATGAAAGTGTTCTATCTATGTTTAACACATATTTGACCAAATGGCATGTTTAAAATCCTAATTATCTATGTATCTCAGATGCTCTCATGGATTATAGGCTGATTCAATTTATGAGAGTAGTTGTTCCCTTTCATGCTGTATAAAGTTCATGGATATTATTTTTATATACTTTAGTTTGTGATGTAATTTTGTTTGACATGTGTTTTTCCAAGAGTTTCCCTTGATTACAGGTTTTATGAATTTTTGAGAAAAAATTCATCTATTATATAATACAAGATTTTATTCATCTCAAGGACAATCAGGAATTTTTGAGATGAAGTTATTTATAATCAGCAATTGTTAGTCTTTCAAGATATTGGCTTTACTGCATCTGATACATTTGTGAATTTTGGCTTTCCTCTTTAAAATCTTTTTTTCAGTTATAATTTGTTATTCATTGTTTAGAATGTAATTTCTTGGGAAGAATATATAGAAATATTTTTATAGATTCTTGAACTGCCACAAGAAATCATATCATTTTATATTTACCTATGATTCCTGAATGTCTGGATTATTTCTGGTAATGATTACCCCAAGATCCATATATAAGCATGAGAAGTCACCTATCAAGATGTTGGTCAGGGGAGTAAAGCGACCCCAAAAAGAATATAGAGTATTGTTCCTACATTTAGTTTCTTCCTGGAATTTGGACATTAGTCCTTATTGCTGAAGTTATAATTCACTTTGTGGCTAGGACTAGGAGAAATACAGTTGGAATAAGTCCACAAGCCTCCTTCCTCTTGGGTAGATTTCATAGCAAAGAAAAATTATATGCTTTCACTGAGGGAGAAAATTAATCTGTCTTACCTTGCCAAAATGTCTATAGACTACAATGATTAGAATTGTAAGATATTACTGAAAGTGTAATTGTGGCACTTTTATCTTGGAGGTAACCAAGAGCTGTCTAATGGAATTTAACACTAGCTCAAGAGAGAAAAATCATGCCTACTGGTGAAAATCTTGCCAACTACCCATGAGTAATGATATCATCTGTCTTAGAAGAGAACCTGCAATTGCCATTTTTCCTATTTCTGTGCAATTCCAAAATGCAATTGAAATGTTTATCCTTATATCCACTGATAAGTGTAACTCTAATCTCAGATCCACATAACTTCTTTATGAAGAAAACAGAAAGCATTACAGAAATCCACGACTGCTCAAAATTGAGAGAGCCATCGAGTATGTAGTAACCATTGAAAATTAATACATGAGCAAGAAAGCCCTTACACCTAAATTTTGGATAGCATCGCAGAAGAGTTCAGGAAAACACTGTATTTACCATAGGGTGAAGAAGATAGTATCTTCTAGATATGACAGGGAAGTTCTATACATGAAATCTCAATAATATAGCTACCTAAACAATACTTGAACTATAACAACGTCAAATAACATGTCAACATATTTGTATGAAATCTCATAGGTCCACAATTCTAGATGAAGAGCTATAGCTGAGAGGAATCACAGAATAAGGCAGCTAATCTGTTATACAGTACCAAATGCTCTGCCCTTTAAGTGTATACATATAGGTAAAATTGAAATACACTCAGTAGTCTGTATTTATACATTTATTTGTGTGCATCTGCGTTTATGTGTAGCGGTAAGGATTACAGAAAAACAGGCCATGAATTTGAGAGTGAGTAGAGTGAGGGAAGAGAGGTTGCACAAAAGTAGTGCAACATTTTTTATTAAAAAATAGATAAATAACAAAGTTACATGAATTAATGGTAATTACTATCAAGTATAAGAAAATACCTATTTTCCTGCTGTTGATTAGATGAGAAACTTAACATTAAGCTGGTATAGTTGAAATTATTTCTAATAGAAATAGCGAGAATCTTACTATCTAAATTATTTTTGTTTCAGATGCTCAAATTTAAAAATATTAAATGTTGATTAATGTATAAGTTTAAAAATGGTAATTGCTTTTAAACTGAGTTTTAGTTTACCCTTTTAGATTTCATCAGTTGTTAATATTTTATATAATATCTAATAGCATGATACTACAAAGATAAAGTTAGGAGAACACTATGTAAATACCTGAAAAGGGAAATACTTAAACAAATATAAACAAACATAGTAAAAAGAAGAGTAGGCAAATGAGAAGATCTTATAGACTGGAAAGCTTACATTGAAGGTTGTGTTCAGCTAGGTCTGCATGCTTGCATCTTCTGCATGGGATGGAAGCTCTGTGCATTTAGCAACTCACAGAAACAGCTTGCCCCAGTCTTCCATAGCCCTAATATAATTATGAAATAAATACACTTTTTAGGAAGTATGTCTTCCCTGAAATTTATTTGACAATGCTAACATAGCATTTTCAGACACTATTTTTTCCCAATCGTCTTCCTTTCTTCATTGTCATCAAACACATGTCCCATATGCTGACTTCTATTTCCAAACTTTCCATCTGTTGTGATTTACCCATTTATCCTTGTGCCTCAAACACACTGTCTCAAATTTTAACAAGTCTCTATCTTGTGAAAATCTCTAAAATTGCTATTTCTTTGAGAAATTTCTAATGTATTATAAGAACTTACACTTGAAACTATTTTCAGGATCTGATTTCCAATTCTGAAAAATAAAATAAAAATGGATTAATAAATACTTAATCCACAGATATCCTGAATTAAATTAATTAAAGCCATAGTTACATTTTAAGATCATGGCTTTACTGTATCTGTTACATCTGTGAATTTTGTCTTTCTGCTTTAAAATTTTTTTATATTCTGTTATAATTAGTTATTCGTTCTTTAGAATGTAATTTTTCTATCTTTTCTTTTTTTATTCTGCAGTTTATTTTCTTTTTTTTCTCTGTTTTTTCTTTTTTCATTCTTTAATCTATTTTTATAGTCCAGTCTTTATCCTCCTCCTGGTCTGCCCTCTGACTGTTTCACATTCCATAACCCCTAACCACCTGCTCCTGTTTCCAAGAGGATATACCTATGCCCCCATCCCCATCCCCATCCCACCATATCTCCACATTCCCTGGGGCCTCAAACCTCTTGAGGATTAGGTGAATCTTCTTTCAATAAGTCAAGACCTGTCAGTCCTTTGCTGTATATGTGTTGTGGGCCAAATATCAGCTGGTGTACGCTGCCTGGTTGGTGGCACAATTGCAAAGTAATCTAGGGGGATACAGGTTAGTTGAGACTGCCGGTCTTCCTTCAGGGTCACCCTCTACCTCAGCTTCTTCCAACTTTCCCCTAATTCATCCACAGGGGCCACCAGCTTTTGTCCATTGCTTGGGTGCAAATATCTGCATCTGTTTCTTTCAGCTGCCTGTTGGCCTTTTGGAGGGCAGTCATGCTGGGCTCCTGTCTATAAGCACACTATAGCATCAGTAAGAGTGTCAGGCCTTGGAGCCTCCCCTTGAGCTGGATACCAAGTTGGGACTATCACTGAACTTCCTTTCCCTCAGGCTCTTCTCCATTTTTGCCCCTGCAGTTCTTTCAGACAGGAATAATTCTGGGTCAGAGTTTTTGACTGAAGGATGGCAACCCCATCTAGTTTCATCTATTTGCCTACAAAATTCATGATGTCCTCGTTCTTAATAGCTGAGTAGTAGTCCATCGTATAAATGAACCATATTTTCTGTATGCATTCTTCTGTTGTGGGATATCTGGGTTGTTTCCAGCTTCTGAGTATCACAAATAAGTCTGTTATGAACATAGTGAAACATGTGTCCCTGTGACCTGGTAGGGCACCTTTAGGGTATATGCCCAAGAGTGGTATAGCTGGGTATTTAAGAATGTATTTGTTGAGAATATATAGAAATATTCTTAAAGCTTCTGAACAGCCAAAAGAAATCATATCATTTTACATTTACCTAAGATTAATATATATATATATACATATATATATTCATAAATTTCTGGATTTCTGGGATGTGTCATAATAACGCTTACCTCTAGAGCCATAGACTATTTAATATCTAATAATGAGAATAAGAGAATAATCCTTTCAATTTGTTGGTCAGGGAAGTCAAATATATGTTGACCTTAAATTCAAAACTGTGTATATATCTATTTATTTATGTTTTTCCAAAGTAAATGAAAGTTTGCAGCTTGAAAATTTTAAAAATTGATATCAATTCTATCAGAACAGCACAATTTGAAAAAATCTTCATCGGTAATTACTTGTAATGTACAGACAGAAAATGCAGAAAATGACTTCTTTTTATATATATAAGAAATCTGGAACATTTTATTTTAATTCCATAAATTTCTTTTACTTGTTATAGAATCCCTGTATGTGAAAATATATCATCTTTATATTATAATTCCTTATTTAAAATTTTTATTTTATTAATTTACATATTTCTTCATATTTAACTGATTTAAAATTTTTGTATATAACATTAGAATAATAGAAAGAATTTATACCATTTTACTTTCCAAGTGACATCTAAAAAAAAAAACATGCTCAGTGTTTTAAATACATGTTTCATTTTCCAATTAGATACATTTATAAAATATATTTAACATTTTATCAATTTCTATTTTAAACACGTTGATATTATGGCATATTTCCTCTATTATTTCAAAAATAAATGTACATCTCCTCCAGTTCCTGATAAGAGAGAGGTACAGGTACAAAAATATGTAGCAAGGGGATGAGGAACTGGGGATAGCCACAGGAGGGTCCCAGACATCAGGCTCCCAGGACCTAACATGGTTGATTTTAGCCGAAATGCACAAAGAAGGGGGAGATAGAACCTGTTGAGACCATCTCCAGTAGATAGGCATAGCCCCTGGTAGAGGGATGGGGTCACCTACCCATCTCAAAGTTTTAACCCAGAAATATTCCTGTCCAAAGGAAGAACAGGGCACAAAATGGAACAGAGACTAAAGGTAGGGGCAACAGAAGATTGCCCCACCTAGGGATTCATCATATCTGCAGACACCAAATCCAGCACGGTTGCCATAGTCAAGAGGTGCTTGCTGACAGGATCCTAGTGAGGTGCTTCCTAGGGAGGTTCCACCAGCAACAGACCAATGAAGATGTGGATGCTTGGGGCCAACTATCAGATTGAGCTCAGAGAACCTGGTAGGGGAGCTGGTAGAAGGACTGGAAGAGAGGACGGGGATTGCAATCCCATCGAAAGAATGACATAGGCTGGCCTGACCAACCAGTTCTCCCAGAGTCTAGACCATCAACCAGGGAGTGTACCTGGAGAAATCCATATTACTAGAGAATGGCCTTGCCTGACAGCAACAGGAATGGAGGCCCTTGGTCCTGGGGAGGCTTGATGCCCCAGTATAGGGGGATGCTGGAGAGGTGGGACAGGAGAGTGCGGGTGGGTAGGGGAGCACTCTCCTATAGGCAAAAAGGATGGGGAGGATGCTGGAGGGGATAACAGGGAAGTTGTATATCATTTGAAATGTAATCGAATTGAATGATTAATAAAAAATAAAAATAAAGAAAAATAAATGTATATATATTTACACTTCGTAGTCATTACTGAGTCTATAGATTTTGGATATTTAAATTATGCTATTTCCTTAGTATTTTAATATTTTAGTATCTTTTCAAAGAGTCCTCACATAAGTTTTCATTGGTAATAACTACTGTTTTCCTTAAATTCTTTCCATGAAATTATTCTAGATTTTATTTACCATTCTCTTTGAGGGTTTATATAATATGTGCCAAATATATTTTCTCAATATATAGAGATTAATTATGGAAAGTGTTGATAAAATATTCTTCATTCATATTTAATATAGATAAGTAGGTAGAGTAGGTTGCCTGCCTATCCTTCAGGCTTCCTCCCTAACACTGCAGTAGAACATCAGTTGTAGCTTCCCTTCTCTCTCTACTCCTCCTATGAATCAGGACTATTCCCTACTGGCTACTCAGCCTTTAATTGTTGCTGTGTCCCAGTAGAATTCAACAGGTCATCCTCTGCTGACATTTCAGAAATCAACACCTAGGCTTGTAATTACCCAAACCCAGATGCCTAAATGCCAGCAAAACAAACAAACAAACAAACCCCACAATAATGAAGTGGAAATTTCAGTGTTTTTTTGAAAACTCAATTTTGTCATATGATGATTTTAGAAACTGTCTTGAGATAGGGTGTTTTGCTGAAGCAGACAATGCACTAACATTAACAATAATAAACGGTCAACACCCGTAGCCATGAGAGAAATAAGAATTAAAATGACTCTGAGATTGCATCGTATACCTGCCAGAATGATTAAGGTAAAAAACAAAAGAAAGGCTCATGCTAGCCTAGATGTGGAGCAAGAAAACTTCTCTTTTGGTGAGATTGCAAACTTGTGCTGCCACTTTGTAAAGCAATATTGCAGTTTCTCAGATAATTATGAATTGATCTAGCTCAAGACCCAGTTATACCACTTCTAAAAGACACTTTATCCTACCATACTGATATTTGCTCAACTATGTTCATAGTAGCTTTATTCACAACATCCAGACACTTGAAACAAGCTTTATATCTCTCAACCGAAAAATGAATAAACAAGATGTGATAAATTTACACAATGGAGTATTACTCAGCTGTAAAAAGTGGCATCATGAAATTTGTAGGCAAATGGGAGGTACCAAAAGAAAAGTCATTCTGAACAATGTAACCCAGAATCAGAAAGACATACACTATATATACTCACTTGTAAAGAGATAGTAACCGTAAAGGAATTATATTATAGAATTATATTATAATCCATACACCAGAAAGGCTAAGGAACAAGGAGGGCTCAAGGGCAGATGTAAGGGTCTTTGGGGAAAGGAAAATATGATAAATGTTGTGGTTGTACTGGACGTAGGTGGGGATAGGAACAAGAGGAATCAGAAGGGGAGAGGATGGAGGAAAACTAGAATTCGGGAGCAATTTGGTGGCTACATAGAAACCTAGTACAATGGTAACTCTCAGGAATCTATTAGGAGGAACCCAGCTAAGACTCCTAGTAACAAAATATAAAGCACCTGAACCAAGCATTTCTTATATTCAGGCAAGATTTCTAGTGAAGGAACTTCAAGCCATCCACAAAACCTTCCACCTTCAATTTCTTCTATCCTGCTAGCATGATGTGCAGAAGTAAAGGTGGCACAGAAACTGTGGGAGTGGCTAACTAATGCCTGGTCCAGCTTGAGATCCACCCCATGAGAGAGAGACCACCCTTGACATTGCCAGGAAAACGAGAAACCAGAAGCTGTATGGCACAGAGACCTAGGAGAAAATCAATTAAAAATGTGTGCCTATCTAAGCAAAGATTTCCCAGTAGAAATGATATAACTAAAACAAATATTCATGGGTTGGGCAACCCAGACACAGATAGACAAATATTGTATGTATTCACTTATAAGGGGATATTAGTTTTTGAGTAAATGATAACTAAGCTATAGTCTGTAGGTGCTGAGATTATAGGTAAAAAGTAGAATTCTGGGATATGGGATGGGGTATGCATGGATTTCCCTGGAAAGGGAAATAGAATAAATTTGCGGTTCAGATGGGAGTGGGTAGGGTAGGACTTGTAGGCATCATGTTTGAGGAGGAGAAATGAAAGGACAGAGCTAGATTGAGGTTATGTATTTGGGGATGTTGTGTGGAAAGATAGTGCCATTGAAACTTCTTTAAAGCTGTGAGGGTAAGTTTAGTGAAGACTCCTAGTAATGGGAAGTATGGATTCTGAACTAGCGTCTCTGGTAGCCAGGCAAGATTCCTAGTGAAGGACTAGGATGTATTCTGTTGAGTTATTAGATGAGGATGTCCCATGGAAATCCCCAAGCAATTCAAGCCAATTCTAAGACAATAGTTTTCTCTCTCTCTCTCTCTCTCTCTCTCTCTCTCTCTCTCTCTCTCTCTCTCTCCCTCCCTCCCTCTCTCCCTCTTCAGAGCTGAGGATCGAACCCAGGACCGAACACAGGGCCTTGTGCTTGATAGGCAAGAGCTCTACCATTGAGCTAAATCCCCAACCCCAGGTTACTCTCTTAAAACTGAGAGTGGGGCCACATTTGTGAGGGTAATATGCACACAATTCATTGAAAGGAGGGAGGTCAATCTGGTGCCTGCATAAAACCTTTGTGCTTATGTTCTAATCTCTTTGTCATGAGAAGGTACTCTGCAGGCTACCCAAAGTGAAACAAGGACATCAACCCAGCCACAAAAATTTGACCTACCCTCTGTCCTGCCTGCAAGATGTGCTGGGGCAATGGTAGTGCAGAACTTGTAAGTTTGGTTTAACTTGATGTTCTATGCCTGGAGAGGGAGCCCATGCTCCACACTGCTTAGATTCCTAAGAAGCAGAACCTGGACAGCTCACAGACCTAGGGTAGATCTGAACATGACTGAAAAAAAGTCAATTACATGATTCCTAGTAGCACTCTAACATAGATCTGTACAGAATATGAGAGAAGATAGAGAATCCCACAGCCAGACATTATGGGGGGAAAATTATAAATTGGAAGTCTCCATCAGGTCCCTTTCCTAGTAATTTCTGGATTTTTGTGGGAGACAGGGCAAAAAATTGTCAAAGTCAGAGGGCATGGAGGATCCCCCAAAAAATACGGCCAGCTAAATTCACTCATTTGGGAAGATAAGGTCTCACAGAGACTGTAGAGAAAAATCATAGTCTACAGGGGTATTGAATAGGTCATCTGTGTATATCCTGAGGCTGTTATTGTGGTGTTTTTGGGGGACCCCCTAAATGCATGGCTCAGTGCGTCATTGACTCATTTGCCTGCTCTTGGGGTTCTTTTTCTGTTAGGTGCCTTGCCCATCCTAGGTCTAAAGGTATTGCCTTGTCTTACTGTGTTTTGTAGTGTTTGGTTGATCTTCTTGGAGACCTATTCTTTTCTGAAAGGAGATGGATGAGGAATGAATAGAGTGAAGTGGAGAGGTGGGGTGGGGACTGGGAAGAATAGGTGTAAGGAAACTCTGGTTGAGTTGAATGAGAAAAGAATTTATCTTCAATAAAAAAGATAAGGAAAGGAAAAACAAATATAACCAACCGGGATTACTGAGTCCAAAATCATCTGAGGAGTGTTTTCTCAGTCCCAGCATGCAAAGAGCTGTGGTCAAGAGGAGGGCAAGTTTTGCGATGGCAGCTGAACATGGTAACAATAAAGAGTCAACCAGGTATTGCTGTTTTGTAGTCATTAAAGCTCTTGGAGAGCAGCTGAATCTTCAAGTTTATGTGGCAGGTCTGGGTTACCTAAAGAAAGAACTAGGGGAGACCATTGGTGAGACCACAGCCTCAATTGCAATAAAGAAACCAATTGCATATTGGAGAAACCACATTATAGGAAGAAAACCAAGGATAGCAGTAGGTTTACTGAAGCAAAATGGGCTTACAGATAAGCTGTATGCTATAGATAGATAGCAACATATATACATTCTATTTTATAAATATAAAATAGAGGGAGAATTAGTGGGGACTAAGGAGGAAATGAGAAGAAAGAAAAAGTATGTAGAACAATGTTTATATGATCACATTATTCTACGGAAGTATGATAGAGCAAAGGGAAACCTATTCTGTAGGATGAGTATAAACTACAAAAATAATTTATATATTTATAAATATAGCTGTCTTCATTTGTTAATTGTGCATCATGTTTATCTGCAGAAAATTCTCAATTTTCACAATTGAATGCATTAAAAACTCAAATATTTCAAAATAAGTATTATCATAATACTTGGGAAGAAAAGGAAAATCCAAAAATATATAAATACTATTTATAATACAGAGGAAAATTTAAAGTGCAAACTTCATAACAATGATGCATGACTTTTCAGTTAATTATCCAATTTTCCTCATTGAAATCAACAGAAAAATATCTTTATGAATTTTTCATTTATTTTGAAATAATGTTTCAAATATTATGGACTCATACATGAATAAAATGATTATTTAAATTTACCTAAACCTAAAATAATTCCTGTCAATATTCATATGAGAAAATTTTAAAATTAATTTTCTGGAAATAATTCATAGGGAAATTTATCATTCCTTCCATTAAATGATGAATAGAAGAGAATGAAATGAAGAGGGGTTTTTCAGAACAAAACTTGAAACTTACTTCTCCAAATTAAAGTTAAACAATCAATCATTCAGTGTCAGTGGTTGAGCATTCAATGAGGTCATAAAGTATACAAATGCTGTCAACTTAGCACTGTGCACTCACTAGCGTTGACAGACTCTGGATACATAAGTAAGCATCTGCTCACTATAGATGGAAAAATCTAACTTGCTAATTTGTCAAGTTCCTGAATATGGCTGTTAGTCAATTTGTTAAATGATCGATTCCTTTATTGTTATAGATCACAAATCTTAACTCTAAACATTATGTTTCCTTTTAAGAAAGTATTTTAAATTACTAATTTAAGTGCATGGAAAAGCAATCATAAAATGATTTTTGCTGAGATTAAACATTAAGATTTCTTTTTAAGATTTTTTAAACAATGGATTTAGATTAATGATATTAACATCTTTTGCTTTTTGTTTACCTTTGTTTTACTTTTCATTGTTTTCTCACTCCCAGTGTTCATGTACTTTGCCATATAAATTTGTAATTTATTTCAAATAAAGAAAATAAATTATTTATCAAATATGTTAAATATTGTTTTTTAAAGATTGGATAGATCTAGTTGTTCAGTTTATCCTTTAAATTGAAATTTATATTATGCCAATTCTGAGGTTATACTTGAAGAAATTCTGCCTCAGTTCTTCTCAAACTTTATCCTGTAGATTCTGAAATTTGTAAAAGTATCTTTTATTACTCTGACGCCACTGTTGTCTCAGAGGTTTACTGTATCTGTTTGCTAACTTAGCTCTAGTCCTGAAAGCTTGCGTCCACTGTAAAATCCAGTCTCCGAGATTTACTTCTGAATAAACTCACCTTTCCTAGTTAGTTCTGAACTATGGCTGGCAAGTTCAATTCAGCTGTTCTGGCTGAAATTTCTCTCCAAACTGACTGATTCAATCTGGCTTTTCTCAGCTTCTCACTGAATTGCTCTACTTGGCCTGGAACTAACTCTGCCAATTTGGTCTAATCTTCTGGCTCCATCTTCTTCTGTGGCTTCAACGGTCTCTATTGACCTGCACTAAAATGCATGAACTTAAAAACAAACTCATTTGCACCTTGCTGACTACAGTGAAGTACCAACAGATCTACCTGTACTGAACTGAACTCACTAACTTCCAACTCAACTCTCTCTTCCTGCACCAGTCTTAAATAACGAAGCCTGTTCTTATGAGAGTTGGGCACATCTTGTATTTAACTCATTGTGCCAAATTTTCTCTCATTAATTCATTACTTTGTCTGACCTTCAATTATACATAATTTTTTTTTACAGTCCAGTCATTATCCCCCTCCCGGTCTGCCGTCTGACTGTTCTCATCCCATATCTCCTCTCCTGTCTGTAATAAGATGTCCCCAGTCAACTCACCTCTACCCCCAAGAAACCTCCCCACTCCCTGGGGCCTCAATTCTCCTGAGGGTTTGGTATAACTTTTCTCACTTAGGCCACACCAGGCAGTCCTCTGCTGTATATGAGTCTGGGGCTTCATATCAGCTGTTGTATGCTGCCTGAGTGGTGGCTCAGTGTCTGATAGATCTAGGAGGTACAGATTAGTTGAGACTGCTGGTCCTCCTATGAGATTGCTCTCCTCCTGAGCTTTTTCTAGCTTTTCCCTAATTCAATCACAGGGGTCACTAGCTTTTGTCTATTAGTTGGGTATAAGTATCTTCATCTGACTCTTTTCAGCTGCTGGTTGCGCCTCTCATAGACCAGCCATGCTAGGATCCTGTCTGTAAGCACACCATAGCGTCAGTAATGGTGTCAGGCCTTGGAGTCCCCCCTTGAACTGGATCCCAATTTGGGCTTGTCACACAACCTCCTTTCGTTTAAACTCTATTCTATAAATTTTTATCCCTGCAGTTTTCTTAGACAGAGACAGTTTTTGGTCACAGTTTTTGACAGTGGGATGGCATCCCCATCCTTCAACTTGATGCCCTATCTTTCTACTGGAGTTAGACTTTACAAGTTCCATCTCCCCGACGTAGCGTATTTCATTGAAGGTCCCTCCCTTTGAGTCCCTCCCTTTGCCTGTTTCCATTTTTCTGCTGACTCTCAGGGCTTCAGTCCTGTTCCCCCTAATACCTGGTTATATTCCCCTTTTCGTCTCCCTGTCCTCTCTTCCATCTAGCCCCCCACCCCCATGATTCCTCTCTTCTCCTTCTCAAGTGGGATTGAAACATCCTCACTTAGGTCCTTCAGCATGTTAACCTTCATGAGTTCTGAGGATTGTATCTTGGCTATTCTGTACATTTTTGGAGGCTAATATCCACTTAGTAGTGAGTCCATACCATACATTTTCTTTGGGGTCTGAGTTAACTCACTCAAGATGATATTTTATAATTTCATCCATTTGCCTGCAAAACACATTATGTCCTTGTTCTTAATAGCTAAGTAGTATTTCACTGTGTAAATGAACCACATTTTCTGTATTCATTCTTCTGTTGTGGAACATCTGAGTTGTTTCCAGCTTCTGGCTATCACAAATAAGGCCACTGTAAACATAATGAAACATGTGCCCTTATGGTATGATGGGACATCTTTTGAATATATGACCAAGAGTGGTGTAGCTGGGGCTTCATCATTTTCAAGCCTGGCTGTTATCTTTTACAAACAAACATTGCTTTCATTGTTTGGGATTAGAGGTGTGTACCAAGAGCATAACTATATTCCAGCCAGAGCAAATTTGTTGCTAGATTAAAATTCTTCTTCAGAAATTGCTATCATGCACAATTATGTGGGCCAATTAGTTGTATTAATATTATATTCATGGCATTGGATCTGTATTTCTGGAGTACTACTGATAAAGAGATCCAGAGAATCTATTGGAAGATGACATATGATAGAGGAGAGATAGTATTTTGGTGCCAGTAAATGCTAGGGTAGTTGACAAAGCAGACAGTGAACTCAATGAAAATGAAATATCTCATGATCGGGGTTGGGGATTTAGCTCAGTGGTAGAGCGCTTGCTTAGCAAGCACAAGGTCCTGGGTTCGGTCCCCAACTCCGAAAAAAAAAAAAGAAAAAGAAAAAGGAATATCTCATGATCAACTCAAGCTAGAATCAAGAACAATAGAAAAAAACGTGGAAACTATATCATTACGTACTTATTAAGTACTTCACATATGAAAGAAAGTCTTGGAATTGATATAAAAATTGTTCAAAATGCAAAAAAAATGTATTTGGATTTGGCAATTTAAGCTAAGTCAAGTTATTAGAATATTATTTATTCAAATACCCTAAAAGATGTAGATACATTTTCTGGATTATGAAAGGGATAGTTTGAAGAGAGTTTCTTTGAAAAATATTATCTATAAAAAATCACAAAATGATAGACCTGAAATTATAAATCTTTAAACAATACTGGAATTCATGTTATAGCTACAAAATTTGGACTTTGACTAGAGTCGTGCACAGATCCCGATTTTAGTACCCATAAAAAGAATAGATAATTTAGCTGGTCAAGGTTTTTCTGTCTCAAGATTGGTACTGTCTCTCATTTTATCTACTTATAAACAAATAAATAGCTGAATACAACCATAATATAGAATTTCCTTATTCGCTAAAGTACACTGTATTTCCCATTCCCTCTTTTCAATTCTCTTTTAAATATTTCTAAGTACTTTTCTTTAATCCTCAATAAACTTGTATGTACTTTTTTATGCTGTATAAAATTTTTTTGCTATAAATCAAAAACAAAATAGTAAACTTATTTTGTTCTAAGGTTGACATTTTCCTTTTCAAATTGTCCAAATAGACCATATTTGCTACTGGACAGGGAGGATATTACTTATTGCATTGACTTTTTGTTTGTTTGCTTGTTTGTGTTTTCCCTACCCCAGTAATCATAATTTATACTGTTATAAAACAACTGAAAAAAAATTCCTTTAGAGCCAAACACACCCTAAGTTACTTCATTACTCCATAGTGTTCTTCTTATTAGCCAAACTTTGCCACCAATTCAGTTTCTCTGTTGACCTACATCATATCAATATTTGCATAATTGAAATAACCAGTAGTCTTGTCTCTGAATACCCTGATTTCCTCTTTCGTAAATATTTTTTGTCTGTGGTAGAAAATTTTGCCTTGACTCAGGTGTCATTAAAAAATTGTACCAAAATGAGGTTATGAGTTTTGAGCCTGGGTTATTCGTTGGCAGGAAATTTTCAAAATACATTTATAAAGGTAGACAAGCAACAGGTAGAATGTAGGAATGGCAAGAAAATGTTTTATATAACAATTACGTTTTATGAACTAGCTAGCTAGATACAGCTTGATTCAGTTCAACCATGCCATAAGGGGACTTAAATGGTTTTCAGAGTTTTCACAAATATGGAACAAGACAGATGCAAACTTATCTTATTTTATTTTTATTTATCTTTATCTTATCTTAACTTATCTTTATTTATCTTATTTTCATGGATAACATTTGTTGAAGAATGCTTCTTCAGTATTAACTGTGGCATATTTATAGCTTACTCTATTTACAAGGCAGGTGTGTACTGTGAAGAAAATGTTATGGTTTGATAAGTGTCAGTGTGTAAAGGAAGCAGCCCTGATAGAAGAGATGAATAACACAGAAAAAGTATGGTCTCCGGCTAGTATTCATGATGACTCCCATATCTGTGCCATTCAATCTCAGAAATTCCTCCAAATTTTTATTCTTCAAAACTATTGTAACTGTCTAACATAATATTTTTCTGTGTCTTAGGATCCTTTTATAATTTGTCTTGTATACAACCATTATCTCATATTTCAACTTCTCAATTTCTATCAGTGCTATTGTATCTCATTTCAAAGTCTGAACATAAAAGCTAGGCCATTTCTCTTTCTGAAGATCTAGCATTATATGTCGCATAGATGCCACACACTGAGAAAAAGTATGAAAGTTGTAGAGTATTATCAAAACAGTTGTGTCCGATAATGAAATGAGCTGAAGTACATGAAATGCAATGCCAACAGTAATTAAATTTAATACCTTAATATAATACCATTACCAACAGGAACTTGCAACTATCTGATGGGAAGCTGGAAGCAATGGCGTTCTCCTTTGTGGAAACATTCGTTTGTGGGGTTTCTCCTTTGTGGAAGTTCATCCTTTATTTGTACATAATATTAGGTTGGATGCCTGGCATCACCTAAAAATCACAAGATATTTGGGGATGACTTATCCAAAGCACATACAGCTATGACGTCCACCTTATTCAAGAGGTGCCAGTGCTGAGGATTACTTTAGTGCACCCAAACTTATACATTCCCATTCTTACTACTATTATTTGGAATATATCTATATACATTCTCCTTTACTATGTGTCAGGCAGTCTCTTTAATGTGTTCAATTCTACCTGTAATTTATTAGCCTTCACCAGACACTTTTAATAATTGGATCCTTGCCACTAACCTACCTTCGTGGCATCCTTTCTACCCCACATTTTTAAAATCTCTGATGAAACAACGTACCTCCTGAACCTTCAAGTTCACATTGTGTCTATAAAAAGGATTAAATGAAATACCATCATAGAATTTCATATATCCTCTTTGATCTATAGAGGGGAGCCATCATAAAATCTTCAGACCCTTGAGCCCAGAGAATGGAATATTCTCTAGGACACTAAAACATGTTCTAAGCAGTTACACATAATAGATTAATTCCAAGAGACAGATTTCCTAAAACCTAAGATGTTCTTTTCTGTGAAGTAGACCCAGAAATGCCAAACTCATTCTGTCATCCAAAAGTGAGTAAAGGTTTTTATTAAGTAGTATTGCAGCTATTAAAAGTCACATTAAATCCTGATTTCTGGGACAAAATATAATTTTACAAAGTTGAATTTTGTTTGTGTCATTTCTTCTAATGCATTTACCTTTCTTTTCAACCAGAAGTCAAATAATTGGAAGGTGTGAGCAATCAAAGTATATGACCTAAAATACTTTAATAAAACATGTTCTAGTTTTTTTTTTATTTGATTGGTCAAAAAACAACAAGTTAAGAGAAATCACTCAGGGTTTTTGATTAATTCTGGCAGAGCTATACTGCTGACAGTGGTACGCATTATTTGCATTCTAGAGTAATTTAAAAGTAATACTGATAACACATATAGGTGTGATTTTAATTTGCAGATTTTTATAGAAAAATAGTTTGGAGAATTTTAGTTGGGAATTTGTTTAGTTGCATGATTAAAATATTTTCTAGACAACTGGGGACAAGATCCTTCCAGTCTCCATCTATGCCCTGGAGTTAACCCTGTGGCAAACCTCTCCAGACCCAAATCCTGCCTGGTGAGCTGGTCTCCCCAGGAGTGCTATCACTTGTAAGTTTAGAGGTAAGACGAACTCTTTTGCTCCAATGTCTGGCCAAAGAGGGACCTGCATGAGACTACAGGACTCAGGACCCACAGAGCAACTGGGGACAGGACACTTTCATTCTTCATCTACTTCCTGGAGTTAACCTGTTGGCACAGCTCTCTGGACCCAAATCCCACCCAGAGAGATCTGGTCTCCCAGGAGTGTTGACACACCTAAGATCAAGGATCACAGACTCACAGTTGGGACTGATCCTAGTCACAGACTATAAGACCAATTAACAACGGAGATAACCAGATGGCAAAAGGCAAACTCAAGAACCTAAGCAAAAGAAACCAAGGCTATTTGATATCATCAGAACCCAGTTCTCCCACAAGAGAAAGTCCTGGATCCTCCAAAACTCCAGAGAAGCAAGATTCTGATTTAAAATCACATTATAAAATGATGACAGAAGACTTTAAGAAGGACGAATGCTAGCAGCAAACCATTGAGCTGAGAATAGGATCCCCCTTTGGAGGAGTTAGAGAAAGGGTTGAAAGAGCTGAAGGGGCTTGCAACCCCATAAGAACAACAGCACCAACAATCAGAGCTCCCAGAGACTAAACCACTACCAAAAAACTGCACATGGACAGACCCATAGTTTCAGCTGCATATGTAGCAGAGGATGGCCTTGTTGGGCACTATGGGAGGAGAAGCCCTTGGTACTGACAAGGCTAGAGACCCCCCAATATAGGGCAATGTCAGGATGGGGAAGCAGGAAGGGGGGTTGGTTGAGGAGGGGGAACACCCATATAGAAGAAGGAGATGGGGATAGGAGTGGGGGCTTATGGATGGGAAATTGGAAAAGGAAATAAATTGTAAATAAAATGTAAATTAAAAAATCCAATAAAAAATAAAAAAATAAAAATGTGTAAAACAGAAAAAAGAACATAAATAAGTCCCTTAAACACAGGAGAGCACAGTTAAACAGGTAGGAATCCTTAGAGAGGAAACACAAATATCCCTTAAAGAAATACAGGAAAATACAACACATTAGGTAAGGGAATTGAAAAAAAAATTCCAGATCTAAAACAGAAATAGAAACAATGAAGAAATCACAAAGGGAGAAAACCCTGGAGATAGAAAACCTAGAAAGGGATCAGGAGTCATAGATTTTAAGCATCACTAACAAAATACAAGTGATAGAAAAGAGAATCTCAGGTGCAGAATATACAATAGAAAACATTGACAGAACAATAAAAAAATGAAAAATGCCAAAATCTCCTAATCCAAAACATCCAGGAAATCCAGGACACAATGAGAGGATCAAACGTAAGAAAAATAGGTATAGAAGAGAGCAAAGATGCCCAATTTAAAGGGTCAATAAATATCTTCAAAAAATATAGAAGAAAACATCCCTAACCTAAAGAAAGAGATGCCCATGAATATACAAGAAGCCTACAGAAATCCAAATAGATTAGACTAGAAGAGAAATTCCTGCCATCACGTAATAATCAAAACACCAAACACACAAAACAAAGAAGAAAAAATATTAAAAAACAGTAAGGGAAGAAGGTCAAGTAACATATAAAAACAGACCTATAAGAATTACACAAGACTTCTCACCAGAGACTTTGAAAGCTAGAAGATTCTGGCCAGATGTCATACAGACCCTAAGAGAACACAAATGCTGGTCTAGGCTACTATATCCAGCAAAACTCCCAATTGACATAGATGGAGAACCTAGAAATTCCATGACCTAACCAAGTTTACACAATATCTTCACACAAATCCAGTCCTACAAAGAATAGTAGATGGAAAGTCAAACACAAGGAGGGAAACTACACCCTAGAAAAAGCAAGAAAGTAATTTTCTTGCAACAAACCCAAAAGAAGAGAGCCACACAAACATAATTCCATCTCTAACAACAAAAATAACAGGAAACCGCAATCAGTTTTCCTTAATATTTCTTAACCTCAATGGATTCAATTCCCAAATAAAAAGACATAGACTAACAGACTGGAAACATAAAAAAGGACCCAGAATTTTGCTGCATACAGGAAATGTATGCACCTCAGTGCAAAAGACAGACACTAATTCAGAGTAAAAGCCTGGAAAAAATGTCCAATTATATGGTTCTAAGCAACAATCTGGAATAGTCATTCTAATATCAAATAAAAGTGACTCTTAACCAAAAGTTATCAAAAAAACATAAGGAAGGACATTTCATTCTCATCAAAGGAAAAAAATCTTCCAAGATGAATCTAAAATTCTGAACATCTGTGCAAGAACACCCACATTCATAAAAGAAACTTTTATAAAGCTCAAAGCACACATTACACCTCACAAAATAATAGTGGGAGACTTCAACAACCCACTCTCATCAACGAACAGATCATGGAAACAGAAATTTAGCAGAGATAGAGTGAAACTAACAGAAATTGTGAACCAAATGGATTTAACAGATATCTTTGGAAAATTTCATCCTAAAACAGAATGTACTTACTCATCAGTAACTCATGTTACCTTCCCAAAATTGACCATATAATTGGTCACAAAACAGGCTTCAACAGATTCAAGAATATTGAAATAATTCCACACATCTGCTCACTCTCAGATCACCATGGACTTCAAAAACAAACAAAAAATAACAAGTAAAAATAAAAAAGAAAGCCCATATACACACGGAAGAGGAACAACTCAAGGATAACTTGATCAAGGAAGAAGTAAAGAGAATAATTAAAGAGTTTTTAAATTTAATGAAAATGAAGGCACAACATAAGTTTAGTTAACTTATGGAACATAGTGGCAGCAGTGCTAAGAGGAAAACACAGAGCTCTGAGTGCATCTGAAAAGAAATTGGAAAGAGCATACATTAGCAGCTTGACAACATATCTGAAAGCTCTAGAACAAAAAGAAACAAATAAATGAAAGAGGAGTGAATAGCAGGAAATAATGAAAATCAGGGCTGAAATCAACCAAGTAGAAGCAAAAAGAATAAAAACAAAAATAAACAAAAAACCAAAATGAACAAACAAACAAACAAACAAAAAACCCACCAGATTTTGGTTCTGGTTCATTGAGAAAATCAACAAGATAGATAAACACCTGGGCAGACTAACTAGAGGGCACGCACACAGTATCCAAATTTTAATTAAAAAATGAAAAGGTAGAAATAACAACAGAAATCAAGGAAATATAAAATTCATCAGATCCTACTACGAGGACCAGATGTGTTTAATACAGAATTCTATCAGACCTTCAAAGAAGATCTAATGACAACACTCTTCAAATGATTTCACAAAATAGAAACAGAAGGAACACACTACCCAATTAGTTCTATGAAGATACAGTTATGCTGATATCTAAACCACCCAAAGACCAAATGAAAAAGGAGAACTTGGGACCAAATTCACTTATGAATTTTGATGCAAAAGTACTCAATAAAATTCTTACAAACCAAACCCAAAAATACATCAAAACTATTTTACATCATAATCATGTAGGCTTCATCCCAGTGATGTAGGGATGGTTCAATATAGAGAAATATTTCAATGTAATCCACTATATAAACAAGCTGAAATTTAAAAAAAGAAGAAAACAAAACAAAACAAAAATAAACAAACAAACAAAAAAACCCAACCCACATGATCATTTGATTAGAGGCTGAAAGAGCATTTGACAAAATTCAACACCCCTTCATGATCAAAATCCTGGAAAGATCAGAAATTCAAGGCACATACCTAAAAACATAGAAAAAGCAATATATAGTAAACCTGGAGCAAATATCAAACTAAATGGAGAGAAACTTGAAGCAATCCCACTAAAATCAGGGACTAGACAAGGCTGCCCACTCTCTCCCTACTTATTCAATATAGTACTCAAAGTATCCTTGCCGGAACAATCGGACAAGAAAAGGAGGTCAAAGGGATACAAATTGGAAAGGGAGAAGACAAAGTACCACTATTTTCAGATGGTATGATAGTATACTTAAGTGACCCCAAAAGTTCCACTAGAGAGCTCCTACACCTGACAAACAACTTCAGCCATGTGGCTGGGTATAAAATTAACTCAAACAAATCAGTAGCCTTCCACTACTCAAAGGATAAACAGGCTGAGAAAGAAATTAGGGAAATGACATCCTTCATAATAGTCACAAAAATATAAAATACTTTGGTGTGAATCTAACCAGGCAAATAAAAATATTGGTATGGAAAGAACCTCAAAACTCTGAAGAAAGAAATCAAAGCTCTCAGAAGATAAAAAGATATGCCATGGTGATGGATTGACAGAATTAATATAGTAAAAATGGTCATTTTGACAAAAGCAATCTACAGATTCAATGCAATCCCCATCAAAATTCCGACTCAATTCTTCATAGAGTTTGAAAGAACAATTTGCAAATTCATTTGGAATAACAAAAAACCTAGGATAGTGAAAACTATTCTCAACAATAAAAGAACTTCTGGGGGAATCATCATCCCTGATCCCAAGCTGTATTACAGAGCAATAGTGATAAAAACTGCATTCTACTGGTACAGAGATAGGCAGGTAGATCAGGGGAATAAAATTGAAGACCCAGAAATAAACCCACAAGATCTATGGTCATTTTATCTTTGAAAAAGGAGCTAAACCATCCAGTCGAAAAAAGACTGCATTTTCAATAAATGGTGCTAGTTCAACTGGTGGTCAGCATGTAGAAGAATGCAAATTGATCCATTCTTATCTCCTTGTATAAAGTTCAAGCCCAAGCAGATTAAAGACCTCCAAATAAAATCAGATTAACTGAAAGTAATAGAAGAGAAAGAGGGGAAGAGCCTCAAACAAATGGGCACAGGGGAAAATTCCCTGAACAGAATACCAATGGCTTATGTTCTAAGATCAAGAATCAATAAATGGAACTCCATGAAATTGCAAAACTTCTGTAAGGCAAAAGATATTGTCAATAGGACAAAATGACAACCAAGAGATTGGAAAAATATCTTTACCAATCCTACCTCCAATAGAAAACTGATATCCAATATGTACAAAGAACCAAGTAACTCTATTATAAATGGTAAACAGTGCTAAATAAAGAATTTTCAACTGAGGAATATTGAATGGCCTACAAGTTACTAAAGAAGTGTTCACCATCCTTGTTCATCAGGGAAATGCAAATCAAAACAACCCCGATATTGCACCTCACATCAGTCAGAATGGCTAAGATCAAAAATTCATGTGACAACAGATGCTGGTGAGGATGTGGAGAAAGAGGAACACTGCTCCATTTTTCGTGGGATTGCAGATTGGTACAACCACTCTGGAAATCAGTCTGGAGGTTCCTCAGAAAATTGGACATTGCACTACCTGAGGGCCCAGCTATATCTCTCTTGGGCATATACACAAAAGATGCTCCAACATACAAAAAGACACATGCTCCACTATGTTCATAGAAGCCTTATTTATAATAGCCAGAAGCTGGAAAGAACCCATATGTCTCTCAACAGAGGAATGGATACAAATAATGTGGTACATCCAAACAATACATCCAGTACTGCTCAGCTATTATAAACAATAACTTCATAAAATTCTAAGGTAAATGGATGGAATTAGAAAGTATCATCCTGATGGAGATAACCAAGTCACAAAAGAACATATAGGGTATGCATTCACTGATAAGTGGATATTAGAATAAAGATACAATTCACATACCACATGAAGCTCAAGAAGTAGAAAGAGCAAAGCATAGATCCTTTAGTCCTTCTTAGAAGGCGAACAAAATACTCCAGGGAGGAAATATGGAGACAACTTGTGGAACCAAGCCTGAAGGAAAGGCCATCCAGAGACTGCCACCCATGGGGATCCATCCCTTATACAGACACTAAACCCAGACAATATTGCAGATGCCAAAACGTGCTTTCTGACAGGAGCCTGATATAACTGTCTCCTGAGAGACTCTACCAGTGACTGATGAATGTAGAGGTAGATGTTCACAGCCAACCATTGGACTGAGCACTGGATTGGTTCCCAGTTGGAATTAGAGAAAGGACTGAAGGAGTTGAAGAGGTTTGCACATACAGAGAACAACAATATCAACCAACCAGACCATCCAGAGCTCCCAGGGACTAAATCACCAATGAAAGATTACACATTGAGCGACCCATGGCTCCAGGTGCATATGTAGCAGAGGATGGCCTTGTCAGGCATCAGTGGAAGGAGAAGCCCTTCTGGGAAGGCTTGATACCCTAGTATAGGGAAATGCCAGGGCAGGGATGGGGGATGGATTTGGTGACTGGGTGGGGGAGCACCCTCATAAAGGCGGGAGAGGGGAATAAGATAGGGGTTATCTAAAGGGTAAGTGGGGAAAGAGGATAACATTTGAAATGTAGATAAATAAAATATTCAATAAAAAAGGTGTTAAAATGTTATCTAACAATTCTTAAGGGCTTTAGTTTGTATATGTAAATTTATTGTTTAGCTACTATTAGCAAATTAAACATATATTTTAAAATTCATTATTATTAAAATTCAGTGCAAGACAGATGGTCCAGTAGTTGCAAACATGCACTTTTCTTCTTGAGATCCTGAGTTTATCTTTCATTGCCATCTGGGCAGTGCTACCAGCTCATTGGTTATCTCTGCTGGTGGGGGTGGGTCTGAAGCTCCTTCCCAAGAGATGATCTGGAGGCAGCCACTATTCATACCTCCAGCTCCCTCCCCATCATCATCTTCATCTTCCTCTCCAGGACATTGGTCTGCAGCTGCACAGCTGAAGCCCCTACCTGGCCGGCCTGACCCAAAAAGGTCTTCGACCTCATCTACCTCTCTCCAGACAAGCCACATAGAGGAGAGAGGATGCCGAAATGAGGCAGAGCCACCAGTTAGAGCAAAGGCTACCACATAGAACAATCTCATGTCATGTGCCAGATGTGCCGTAGATGTGGCAAGGGCTTGAGGAGTTGATGCAGGTGTGGCTGACTGGACTCTGAGGCTATAGGAAGCCAGCAGCCGATGGAGGCCATTCCCTTCAGTATAGCAGCTGTAGTTGCCACTCTGTTCCACTAGTTATAAAGATTTCAGGTGTGCTGTCAAACTGTTTCTTTGGAGATACTCCGAGCTATGAGTTTTCCTCTTAGCACTGCTTTCATTGTATCCCTTAAGTTTGGGTATGTTGTGCATTCATTTTTGTTAAATTGTAAAAGGTGTTTAATTTCTTTATTTCTTCCTTGTCCAAGTTGTTACTGAATACAGAGCATTGTTCACCTTCCATGTGTATATGGGCTTTCTGTCGTTTTTGTTGTTATTGAAGACCAGCCTTACTTAGTCCATGGTCATCTGATATGATGCATGGAATTACCTCCATCTCCTTGTATCTATTGAGGCCTGTTTTGTGACTGATTATATGGTCAGTTTTGGAGAAGGCACCTTGAGGTGCTGAGAAGAAGGTATATTCTTTTGTTTTAGTTCAAAATGTTTTATAGATGTGTGTTAAATCCATTTGGTTCATAACTTATGTTAATTTCACTGTGTCTCTGTTTAGTTTCTGTTTCCATAATCTGTCCAGTGATGAGAGTGGTGTGTTGAAGTCTCCTACTATTATTCTATGTGGTGCAAAATATGCTTTGAGCTTTAGTAAGGTTTTCTTTATGAATGTTGATGCCTTTGCAACTGCCTTTGCAGTTGTTCTGAACTGAGCGTTCATCTTGGTAGACCTTTTTCTTTGATGAGTATGAAGCCTCCATCATTTTCTTTTTTATAACTGTGGGTTGAATGTCAGTTTCATTTGATATTAGAATGACTACTCCAGCTTGTTTCTTGGGATCATTTGCTTGAACTTATTTTCCCACCCTTTTATTCTTAGGTAGTATCTGTCTTTGTCACTCTCGTGTATTTCCTTTATGCAGCAAAATGCTGGGTCCTGTTTATGTATCCAGTCTGTTAGTCTATGTCTTCTTATTGGGGAATTGAGTCAATTGACATTAAGAGATATTAAGGAATAGTGATTGTTTCTCTTATTCTTGTTGTTAGAAGTAGAATTGTTTGTGTGTCTCTCTTCTTTGGGGTTTGTTGCAAGATTACTTTCTTGCTTTTTCTACTGTGTAATTTCCCTCCTTGTATTGGAGGTCTCCATCTATTATCCATTGTAGGGCTGGACTTGTGGAAAGATATTGTGTAAATTTGGTTTTGTCATGGGATATCTTGGCTTCTTCATCTATGGTAATGGATAATTTTGCTAGGTATAGTAACCTGGGCTGGCATTTTTGTTCTCTTAGGATCTGTATGACATCTGTCCAGAATCTTCTGGCTTTCATCGTCTTTGTTGAGAAGGGTTTTATAGGTCTGATAGGTCTGCCTTTATATGTTACTTGACCTTTTTACTTTTTTTCTATTTTACTTTTTTGTGTGTTTTTGGTGTTTTGACTATTATGTGATGGGAGGAATTTCTTTTCTGGTCCAATCCACTTTGAGTTCTGTAGGCTTCTTTTATGTTCATGTGTGTGTATTTAGGTTAGAGAAGTTTTCTTCTATAGTTTTGTTGATGATATTACTGGCCCTTTAAGTTGGGAATCTTTGTTCTCTTCTATACCTGTTCTTCATATGTTTGGTCTTCCCATTGTGTTCTGGATTACTTGGATGTTTTGGGTTAGGAGCATTTTGCTTTTTGATGGTTGTGTCAATGTTTTTATGGTATCTTCTGCCCCTGAGATTCTCTCTTCAATCTCTTCTTTTTCTTTTATTGTTGGTGTTATTATTCTTAAGGGGTTGAAAGCCCCTTCAGCTCCTTCATTCCTTTCTGTAACTCCTCTAATGGGGACCTTGTTCTCAATTCAATGGTTGGCTTTGAGCTTCCAACTCTGCTTCCAGTTTCAATTTTTTTTTTAGGACTTGCAAGCAATTAGAGGCAAACATATTGTTTTTTGTTTATCTGTATAATAGAAACCACTCAACTTTTAAAATGACACACCTACAGATATAACATGATCATTTAATTAGAACTACAAAATTATAATGAAAAAAATAATCAAAGAAATCCTGGGCTAACACTCAATATGTGTGCCTGTTTTGCCAAGGAGAAAGGGTATGCTGCAAAGTTCTTTCAGTTTCCAAAATCTGGAAACTTGTTTCAAGGGCTCTCATATTCCAACAATGGACATAGTAGATTAAGCCACCAAAATCATTTCATATATTTATTATGAAGGATTTCATATAGTTTATGGTTACATGGAATT
This sequence comes from Rattus norvegicus, assembly GCF_021556685.1. Taxonomy (NCBI): domain Eukaryota; kingdom Metazoa; phylum Chordata; class Mammalia; order Rodentia; family Muridae; genus Rattus; species Rattus norvegicus. Next base: position 70,552,448 of record NC_141548.1, read on the forward strand.
ATTTTTTATCTCCTATGAATGATGAATGGGTCTAAGTCTGTTACACAGTGCCCCTTTAACAGCCAAAATACAGGATAACAAATTTTTAAAGAAAAGTTGAGTGGTTTCTTCGATCTCTTTTATTCTGTTTTTGATGCTTGCATCTATGAATCCTGATCTCTTTCCTAGGTTTTCTATCTCCAGATTTGTCTTCCTTTTTGATTTCTTTATGTTGCTATTCCCATTTTTAGATCCTGGATGGTTTTGCTAAATTCATCCACCCCTTTGATTGTGTTTTCTTATAATTCTTTAAGGGTTTTTTCTGCTTCCTCTTCAATGGCTTCTAATTGTTTACCTGTGCTCTCCTGTATTTCTTTAAGAGAATTATTTATGTCCTTCTTAAAGTCCTCTATCATCAACAGGAGATGTGATTTTAAATCCAAATCTTGCTTTTCTGGGGTGTTGAGATATCCAATATATGCTGTGGTGGGAGAACTGGGTACTGATAATGCCAAATAGTCTTGGTTTTTCATTGCTTAGGTTCTTGTGTTTGCCCCTAGCCATCTGGTTTTCTCTGATATTAGTTGGTCTTGCTGTCTCTGGAGCTTCTCCCTCCTGTACGTCTGTGAGTCTTTGAGCCTGTGATCATATGAATGAATATGCTCCTGGAAAACCAGCTCTCTCGGGGCAATTTTTATGTCTGAGAGCTGTGGAAGAGTTCTAGCTCTGGGTGCAGATGAAGAATGGAAAAGTCCAGTCCCAGGCAGCCCTTTGGCTCTTGTGCCCTGTGAGCTCTTGGCATGTCTGTCTTTGAACAGTCAATTGAGAGAGAGTGGCGTCCAACCTGTGGGCTGTGGGCTTAGGAGGGAGAGCGCTCCTGGCAGACCAGCTCTCTGAAGGCAGGTTTTGTGTCTGAGGGCTGTGGGACAACCCTATCTCTGATAATGGCCTTTCAAATACTAATATATACTTTCTATGAAGTGGGACTCACATCTTCGAAGTGTAAGCATCTTCCTCTAAAGGAAGGAAAAAAATATGTCAGTCATTGTTTTCTGATTCTTCAGTATCCAAGCCACTCATATTATCTACATACTGACTAAAATTTTGGCTGTAGTTTAAATTTAATTTATTAATTGAATTTAATTCAATTATTAACTGAGCACAAAATTTTAAACACACATACCTGAAAAAAATTAAGAGATCTAGCATCAGCAAGTTAAGACATAATTTAAAAAATAATTTAGCTGAGTGAGATAAAATTTAGAGATATTTGATCACTTGTAAAGTTAGCTGTACCTAATATTTGCTTCTCATTAGGCAATATTCTTTTAGTATTTAAATTATCTGTATTCTATAATATGTAATCTGAATGCATATCCAGCATAAAATGTAAATCAGAAAAATGTTCATAATCATCATTTCCCAAATTACCTGAATTATTTGAATGCTAATGAAGACCTGCTAATATTTGAGTGGCTTTTGTATGAAAAATAAATTCTACTCATTTTTTTTAGTGCTTTTTTTTTTTTTTGCTTTTTTTTTCCAGAGCTGGGGACCGAACCCAGGGCCTTGCGCTTCCTAGGCAAGCGCTCTACCACTGAGCTAAATCCCCAACCCCAATTCTACTCATTTTTAATTTAGTGATTATTCTTTCACTCTATTTTAACTATGACTGTTCACTATTTGATGAGTGGAAGAGCTAATAGTGCAAATTACAGCATCTGGAAAGACATGGTTGCTAGAAAAATAATGCATTGTGTCATAATTATTCAATTATGCAATATATAATGAATGTAAAATTGATTATATCAGCCAAATTATTGATGTTTTATTTCTACTTTTATATTTTTTAAACTGAATATATATGTGTGTATATATTTATACATAATCTTCATACTCTCAATGGTTAACTGCTAATTTTTTCAACATATCAGATAGTCTGTGTCTTCTATCTCCTCTGCCTATAACAATATTTTTCTTGTTTTCATTACATAGTGTATTCTCTAATGACTGATGCATAATATACATATATATTTTGTTGAAATCATAAATATGTAAGAAAAGTTTGTGATAAACATTATTTTACAAAAAAAATTTAGTTGGATCTGGGGTATTTAATTAGATGTCAACAGGTTCAATGTCCATGTGAACATTCATATAAAACTCAATTCTTAGGGACTCTTCTTTATAAGTTCTTTATGGAGAAAGTATATTGTTTCAGCCATGTTTTAATATTTCTACATCTTCCTCAGAATGTAAGTGTTTGAATTAATAGCATTTATTTTATAATATAGGAAATCTAATCAAAATGGTCTAAAGAGTTATATATAGTGTTAAAAAATAAAGCTCGATGAGAACAAAATGTTAAAGGCAATCTCTAGAATTAGATAACACATTTGGAAACTATTATGTTCCTGATATAAGTTTAATAGCCAACATATATGAAGAGCTTTTACAACTCAATTTAAACCAAATGTAAGATTCGGTTAAGTAATTGAATGATGATACATTATTAGCAATTAAGAAAATACAAATGAAAAACTTGTTGCCCTAACTCCATTGCTTAGAATGGCTACTTATGAATTAAAGAATATCAGGAAAGGCATATTCTACTTAAAGGAAGAAGTCACAAGTACCCTCTTTTGGAGCAAGTCTTTAGGCCGAACCAAAAAAAAAAAAAACAATAACAACAAACAAACAAACAAACAAACAAACAAAATAAACAATTTTTTTCAATAACATGTGTGCTACTATTGTGCCAGTGACCAAATCTTGACATTACACTATTGTAGTTTACAGTCAGTGATGGCTAAGATCATTGATTAGCTTGCTCCTCCTTAGTACTCATAGAACATAGCACTTTGAAAATAACCTATAGTGATAAATCTTACAGGTTTTGTACTATCATCCTCATTATGTAATATAGCCATCAATAGGATCTCACCATGAAGTCATGGAATTTAACCAATCACATGACAATAGCTTATAGAATTTGCTGTTCTATGGTATACTATTGACCAATACTCACAAAGTGTTAAACCATACTTGCCACTTGGCTTATTATTTTTTTTTTTTGTACAATCTGGAGAGGCATTGCTCCTCATTTTTATGGTATCCCCATTTAAACATTTTATGTATGAATATGTATATATTTTTTTTGTTTCTCTTTCATTTTTTTTAATTAACTTGAGTATTTCTTATATACATTTCGAGTGTTATTCCCTTTCCCGGTTTCCGGGCAAACATCCCCCTCCCCCCTCCCCTTCCTTATGGGTGTTCGCCTCCCAACCCTCCCCCCATTGCCACCCTCCCCCCATAGACTAGTTCACTGGGGGTTCAGTCTTAGCAGGACCCAGGGCTTCCCCTTCCACTGGTGCTCTTACTAGGATATTCATTGCTACCTATGGGGTCAGAGTCCAGGGTCAGTCCATGTATAGTCTTTAGGTAGTGGCTTAGTCCCTGGAAGCTCTGGTTGCTTGGCATTGTTGTACTTTTGGGGTCTCGAGCCCCTTCAAGCTCTTCCAGTTCTTTCTCTGATTCCTTCAATAGGGGACCTATTCTCAGTTCAGTGGTTTGCTGCTGGCATTAAGTCTGTATTTGCTGTATTCTGGCTGTGTCTCTCCGGAGCGATCTACATCCGGCTCCTGTCGGTCTGCACTTCTTTGCTTCATCCATCTTGTCTAATAGGGTGGCTGTATATGTATGGGCCAAATGTGGGGCAGGCTCTGAATGGGTATTCCTTCAGTCTCTGTTTTAATCTTTGCCTCTCCCTTCCCTGCCAAGGGTATTCTTTTTCCTCATTTAAAGAAGGAGTGAAGCATTCACATTTTGATCATCTGTCTTGAGTTTCGTTTGTTCTAGGGATCTAGGGTAATTCAAGCATTTGGGCTAATAGCCACTTATCAATGAGTGCATACCATGTATGTCTTTCTGTGATTGGGTTAGCTCACTCAGGATGATATTTTCCAGTTCCAACCATTTGCCTACGAATTTCATAAACTCGTCGTTTTTGATAGCTGAGTAATATTCCATTGTGTAGATGTACCACATTTTCTGTATCCATTCCTCTGTTGAAGGGCATCTGGGTTCTTTCCATTTTCTGGCTATTATAAATAAGGCTGCAATGAACATAGTGGAGCACGTGTCTCTTTTATATGTTGAGGCATCTTTTGGGTATATGCCCAAGAGAGGTATAGCTGGATCCTCAGGCAGTTCAATGTCCAATTTTCTGAGGAACCTCCAGACTGATTTCCAGAATGGTTGTACCAGTCTGCAACCCCACCAACAATGGAGGAGTGTTCCTCTTTCTCCGCATCCTCGCCAGCATTTGTTGTCACCCGAGTTTTTGATCTTAGCTATTCTCACTGGCGTGAGATGAAATCTCAGGGTTGTTTTGATTTGCATTTCCCTTACGACTAAAGATGTTGAACATTTCTTTAGGTGTTTCTCAGCCATTCGGCATTCCTCAGCTGTGAATTCTTTGTTTAGCTCTGAACCCCATTTTTTAATAGGGTTATTTGTTTCCCTGCGGTCTAACTTCTTGAGTTCTTTGTATATTTTGGATATAAGGCCTCTATCTGTTGTAGTATTTGGTAAAGATCTTTTCCCAATCTGTTGGTTGCCGTTTTGTCCTAACCACAGTGTCCTTTGCCTTACAGAAGCTTTGCAGTTTTATGAGATCCCATTTGTCGATTCTTGATCTTAGACCATAAGCCATTGGTGTTTTGTTCAGGAAATTTTTTCCAGTGCCCATGTGTTCCAGATGCTTCCCTAGATTTTCTTCTATTAGTTTGAGTGTGTCTGGTTTGATGTGGAGGTCCTTGATCCACTTGGACTTAAGCTTTGTACAGGGTGATAAGCATGGATCGATCTGCATTCTCCTATATGTTGCCCTCCAGTTGAACCAGCACCATTTGCTGAAAATGCTATCTTTTTTCCATTGGATGGTTTTGGCTCCTTTGTCAAAAATCAAGTGACCATAGGTGTGTGGGTTCATTTCTGGGTCTTCAATTCTATTCCATTGGTCTATCTGTCTGTCTCTGTACCAATACCATGCAGTTTTTATCACTATTGCTCTGTAATACTGCTTGAGTTCAGGGATAGTGATTCCCCCTGAAGTCCTTTTATTGTTGAGGATAGCTTTAGCTATCCTGGGTTTTTTGTTATTCCAGATGAATTTGCAAATTGTTCTGTCTAACTCTTTGAAGAATTGGATTGGTATTTTGATGGGGATTGCATTGAATCTGTAGATTGCTTTTGGTAAAATGGCCATTTTTACTATATTAATCCTGCCAATCCATGAGCATGGGAGATCTTTCCATCTTCTGAGGTCTTCTTCAATTTCTTTCCTCAGTGTCTTGAAGTTCTTATTGTACAGATCTTTTACTTGCTTGGTTAAAGTCACACCGAGGTACTTTATATTATTTGGGTCTATTATGAAGGGTGTCGTTTCCCTAATTTCTTTCTCGGCTTGTTTCTCTTTTGTATAGAGGAAGGCAACTGATTTATTTGAGTTAATTTTATACCCAGCCACTTTGCTGAAGTTGTTTATCAGCTTTAGTAGTTCTCTGGTGGAACTTTTGGGATCACTTAAATATACTATCATGTCATCTGCAAATAGTGATATTTTGACCTCTTCTTTTCCGATCTGTATCCCTTTGATCTCCTTTTATTGTCTGATTGCTCTGGCTAGAACTTCAAGAACTATATTGAATAAGTAGGGAGAGAGTGGGCAGTCTTGTCTAGTCCCTGATTTTAGTGGGATTGCTTCAAGTTTCTCTCCATTTAGTTTAATGTTAGCAACTGGTTTGCTGTATATGGCTTTTACTATGTTTAGGTATGGGCCTTGAATTCCTATTCTTTCCAGGACTTTTATCATGAAGGGGTGTTGAATTTCGTCAAATGCTTTCTCAGCATCTAATGAAATGATCATGTGGTTCTGTTCTTTCAGTTTGTTTATATAATGGATCACGTTGATGGTTTTCCGTATATTAAACCATCCCTGCATGCCTGGGATGAAGCCTACTTGATCATGGTGGATGATTGTTTTTATGTGCTCTTGAATTCGGTTTGCCAGATTTATTGAGTATTTTTGCGTCGATATTCATAAGGGAAATTGGTCTGAAGTTCTCTTTCTTTGTTGTGTCTTTGTGTGGTTTAGGTATAAGAGTAATTGTGGCTTTGTAGAAGGAATTCGGTAGGGCTCCATCTGTTTCAATTTTGTGGAATAGTTTGGATAATATTGGTATGAGGTCTTCTATGAAGGTTTGATAGAATTCTGCACTAAACCCGTCTGGACCTGGGCTCTTTTTGGTTGGGAGACCTTTAATGACTGCTTCTATTTCCTTAGGAGTTATGGGGTTGTTTAACTGGTTTATCTGTTCCTGATTTAACTTCGATACCTGGTATCTGTCTAGGAAATTGTCCATTTCCTGCAGATTTTCAACTTTTGTTGAATATAGGTTTTTATAGTAAGATCTGATGATTTTTTGAATTTCCTCTGAATCTGTAGTTATGTCTCCCTTTTCATTTCTGATTTTGTTAATTTGGACGCACTCTCTGTGTCCTCTCATTAGTCTGGCTAAGGGTTTATCTATCTTGTTGATTTTCTCAAAGAACCAACTTTTGGTTCTGTTGATTATTTCTATGGTCCTTTTTGTTTCTACTTGGTTGATTTCAGCTCTGAGTTTGATTATTTCCTGCCTTCTACTCCTCCTGGGTGTATTTGCTGCTTTTTGTTCTAGAGCTTTTAGGTGTGCTGTCAAGCTGCTGACATATGCTCTTTCCTGTTTCTTTCTGCAGGCACTCAACGCTATGAGTTTTCCTCTTAGCACAGCTTTCATTGTGTCCCATAAGTTTGAGTATGTTGTATCTTCATTTTCATTAAATTCTAAAAAGTTTTTAATTTCTTTATTTCTTCCTTAACCAGGTTATCATTGAGTAGAGCATTGTTCAATTTCCACGTATATGTGGGCATTCTTCCCTTATTGTTATTGAAGACCAGTTTTAGGCCGTGGTGGTCCGATAGCACGCATGGGATTATTTCTATCTTTCTGTACCTGTTGAGGCCCGTTTTTTGACCAATTATATGGTCAATTTTTGAGAAAGTACCATGAGGAGCTGAGAAGAAGGTATATCCTTTTGCTTTAGGATAGTATGTTCTATAAATATCCGTTAAGTCCATTTGGCTCATGACTTCTCTTAGTCTGTCGACATCACTGTTTAATTTCTGTTTCCATGATCTGTCCATTGATGAGAGTGGGATGTTGAAATCTCCCACTATTATTGTGTGAGGTGCAATGTGTGTTTTGAGCTTTAGTAAGGTTTCTTTTACGTATGTAGGTGCCCTTGTATTTGGGGCATAGATATTTAGGATTGAGAGTTCATCTTGGTGGATTTTTCCTTTGAAGAATATGAAGTGTCCTTCCTTATCTTTTTTGATGACTTTTAGTTGGAAATTGATTTTATTTGATATTAGAATGGCTACTCCAGCTTGCTTCTTCTGACCATTTGCTTGGAAAGTTGTTTTCCAGCCTTTCACTCTGAGGTAGTGTCTGTCTTTGTCTCTGAGGTGTGTTTCCTGTAGGCAGCAGAATGTAGGGTCCTCATTGCGTATCCAGTTTGTTAAACTATGTCTTTTTATTGGGGAGTTGAGGCCATTGATATTGAGAGATATTAAGGAATAGTGATTATTGTTTCCCTTTATATTCATATTTGGATGTGAGGTTATGTTTGTGTGCTTTCATTCTCTTTGTTTTGTTGCCAAGACGATTAGTTTCTTGCTTCTTCTAGGGTATAGCTTGCCTCCTTATGTAGGGCTTTACCATTTATTATCCTTTGTAGTGCTGGATTTGTAGAAAGATATTGTGTAAATTTGGTTTTGTCGTGGAATATCTTGGTTTCTCCATCAATGTTAATTGAGAGTTTTGCAGGATACAGTAACCTGGGCTGGCATTTGTGTTCTCTTAGGGTCTGTATGACATCAGTCCAGGATCTTCTGGCCTTCATAGTTTCTGGCGAGAAGTCTGGTGTGATTCTGATAGGTCTCCCTTTATATGTTACTTGACCTTTTTCCCTTACTGCTTTTAATATTCTTTCTTTATTTTGTGCGTTTGGTGTTTTGACAATTATGTGGCGGGAGGTGTTTCTTTTCTGGTCCAATCTATTTGGAGTTCTGTAGGCTTCTTGTATGTCTACGGGTATCTCTTTTTTTAGGTTAGGGAAGTTTTCTTCTATGATTTTGTTGAAGATATTTACTGGTCCTTTGAGCTGGGAGTCTTCACTCTCTTCTATACCTATTATCCTAAGGTTTGATCTTCTCATTGAGTCCTGGATTTCCTGTATGTTTTGGACCAGTAGCTTTTTCTGCTTTACCTTATCTTTGACAGTTGAGTCAATGATTTCTATGGAATCTTCTGCTCCTGAGATTCTCTCTTCCATCTCTTGTATTCTGTTGGTGAAACTTGTATCTACAGCTCCTTGTCTCTTCTTTTGGTTTTCTATATCCAGGGTTGTTTCCATGTGTTCTTTCTTGATTGCTGCTATTTCCATTTTTAATTCCTTCAACTGTTTGATTGTGTTTTCCTAGAATTCTTTCAGGGATTTTTGCGATTCCTCTCTGTAGGCTTCTACTTGTTTATTAATGTTTTCCTGTGTTTCCCTAAGTGTGTTCATGTCTTTCTTGATGTCCTCCAGCATCATGATCAAATATGATTTTGAAACTAGATCTTGCTTTTCTGGTGTGTTTGGACATTCCATGTTTGTTTTGGTGGGAGAATTGGGCTCCGATGATGGCATGTAGTCTTGGTTTCTGTTGCTTGGGTTCCTGTGCTTGCCTCACCATCAGATTATCTCTAGTGTTACTTTGTTCTGCTATTTCTGACAGTGGCTAGACTGTCCTATAAGCCTGTGTGTCAGGAGTGCTGTAGACCTGTTTTCCTCTCTTTCAGTCAGTTATGGGGAGAGTGTGTTCTCCTTTCGGGCGTGTAGTTTTTCCTCTCTACAGGTCTTCAGCTGTTCCTGTGGGCCTGTGTCTTGAGTTCACCAGGCAGCTTTCTTGCAGCAGAAAATTTGGTCTTACCTGTGGTCCCGAGGCTCAGGTTCACTCGTGGGGTGCTGCCCAGGGGCTCTCTGCAGCGGCAGCAACCAGGAAGACCTGTGCCGCCCCTTCCGGGAGCTTCAGTGCACCAGGGTTCCAGATGGTCTTTGGCTTTTTCCTCTGGCATCCGAGATGTGTGTGCAGGGAGCAGTCTCTTCTGGTTTCCCAGGCTTGTCTGCCTCTCTGAAGGTTTAGCTCTCCCTCCCACGGGATTTGGGTGCAGAGAACTGTTTATCCGGTCTGTTTCTTTCAGGTTCCGGCGGTGTCTCAGGCAGGTGTCCTGCCGCTCCTGGGCCCTCCCCCACGGGAGCCCAGAGGCCTTATACAGTTTCCTCTTGGGCCAGGGATGTGGGCAGGGGTGAGCAGTGTTAGTGGTCTCTTCCGCTCTGCAGCCTCAGGAGTGCCCACCTGACCAGGCGGTTGGGTCTCTCTCTCACCGGGTCTGGGAGCAGAGAGCTGCTGCTGGCCGGGATCCGCGGGTGTGGGACTTCCGGTAAACACAGAACGTGCCTGGTCCTAGAGAAATTCTGCTTCCGTGTGTCCCAAGCTCACCAGGCAGCTTTCTTGCAGCAGAAAATTTGGTCTTACCTGTGGTCCCGAGGCTCAGGTTCGCTCATGGGGTGCTGCCCACGGGCTCTCTGCAGCGGCAGCAACCAGGAAGACCTGTGCCGCCCCTTCCGGGAGCTTCAGTGCACCAGGGTTCCAGATGGTCTTTGGCTTTTTCCTCTGGCGTCCGAGATGTGTGTGCAGGGAGCAGTCTCTTCTGGTTTCCCAGGCTTGTCTGCCTCTCTGAAGGTTTAGCTCTCCCTCCCACGGGATTTGGGTGCAGAGAACTGTTTATCCGGTCTGTTTCCTTCAGGGTCCTGTGGTGTCTCAGGCAGGGGTCCTGCCGCTCCTGGGCCCTCCCCCACGGGAGCCCAGAGGCCTTATACAGTTTCCTCTTGGGCCAGGGATGTGGGCAGGTGTGAGCAGTGTTGGTGGTCTCTTCCACTCTGCAGCCTCAGGAGTGCCCACCTGACCAGGCGGTTGGGTCTCTCTCTCACCGGGTCTGGGAGCAGAGAGCTGCTGCGGGCCGGGATCCGAGGGTGTGGGACTTCCGGTAAACACAGAACGTGCCCGGTCCTAGAGAAATTCTGCTTTCCTGTGTCCCAAGCTCACCAGGCAGCTTTCTTGCAGCAGAAAATTTGGTCTTACCTGTGGTCCCGAGGCTCAGGTTCGCTCGTGGGGTGCTGCCCAGGGGCTCTCTGCAGCGGCAGCAACCAGGAAGACCTGTGCCTCCCCTTCCGGGAGCTTCAGTGCACCAGGGTTCCAGATGGTCTTTGGCTTTTTCCTCTGGCGTCCGAGATGTGTGTGCAGGGCGCAGTCTCTTCTGGTTTCCCAGGCTTGTCTGCCTCTCTGAAGGTTTTTCGAATATGTATATATTTTAAGAGGCTTCTACAATAGTGAGATTTCCATGAAGCTTTTTAAATATTTTTGTGTTAGTTGTTCCTTCTCATACTCTCTCCTGTACTTTGGATTACCATTCTTTTTAACATTATCTTTTCTTTCCCATTATTATTCTACAAACCTCCATAGCACTTGTCTTAGTAACTTTTCTATTGCCTTGACAGAACACCATGACTGAAGAAATTTATAATAGAAAATAAGTAATTTGGCTTAAATGTGCATGTGGAATGAACACACACACAGAGTAATATAACTATGATGTCCATAATATTTAATCCAAATGTGTAAAATATTTACACCATTTACCAAAATTGGAACAAGAATAGGAAAGTTGAAATAAAAAACAAAATATATTTATGATGGTTTTACAATAGTAATAATTGTCAATATTTTTTTTCAGTTTCTAAGTACCACTCAGATACCCAAAGTATGTCTATAGCCCTAGTTAAACAATGCGTCATCAACTGGAGCACTAAAGACATAATTTTCCTGTAATTTACCAAGGCAACTTGTTTAGTTACATAATGATCTCCACGGTATTTAAGTAGGAATATTATCACTATTGAGGATATAGAGAGTTGAACAGTACATAAAAGTAAATAAAACTCAAACATACTTAGACTAAGGGTGGAACTTTAAATCCTATCATTACCAATTTTTCTTTATAGGACAAAACCTACAGCCACAAAGCATTGTTGTTGTCTCTCTTGCAGTTAATTTTTCTATTCAAACTAATAAATTGCAGCTGCACTATGACCTACTCAGGTACTACAATACACTCAATTTGCAGTACTGTGCTCACAATTAGTGTTGAAAATCAAGTAACATTCAGAGGAAGAGATCCTGGGAAGATAGTTTTTCCTGCTATATTTTCATGCATAGTGCTGGAGAAATTAAATATTATAGTTTTCTTGTTTTGAGAAAGTTATAGTATTCTTGCTTGAAATCATGAAAAAGAAAGACAGGAGTTTGAAAAAGAGCAAGAAGAAATATGTGGGGAGATTTGGTGGTAAGAAAGGGGAGGTAATTTTCCAGTTCCATCCATTTGCCTATGAATTTCATAAAGTGATTGTTTTTGATAGCGGAGTAGTATACCATTGTGTAGATGTACCACATTTCCTGTATCCATTCCTCTGTTGAAGGGCATCTGGATTCTTTCCAGCTTCTGGCTACCTGAGTGAGGTAACCCAATCACAGAAAAACACACATGTATGCACTCACTAATAAGTGGATATTAGCCCAAATGCTCAAATTACCCTATACGCACAGAACACATGAAAGTCAAGAAGGATGACCAAAATGTGAATGCTTTATTACTTCTTTAAAAGGGGAACAAGAATATCCTTGGGAGGGAATAGGGAGGCAAAGTTCAGAACAGAGACTGAAGGAATGTCCATTCAGAGCCTGCCCCACATGTGGCCCATATACAGCCACCAAACTAGATAAGATGGATGAAGCAAAGAAGTGCAGGCTGACAGGAACCGAATGTAGATCTCTCCTGAGAGACACAGCCAGAATACAGCAAATACATAGGCAAATGTCAGCAGCAAACCACTGAACTGAGAACAGGACCCCCGTTGAAGGAATCAGAGAAAGGACTGAAAGAATTTGAAGGGGCTTGAGATCCCACATGAACAAAATGCCAACCAACCAGAGCTTCCTGGGACTAAGCCACTACCTAAAGACTATACATGGACTGACCCTGGACTCTGACCTCATAGGTAGCAATGAATATCCTAGTAAGAGCACCAGTGGAAGGGGAAGCCCTTGGTCCTGCCAAGACTGAACCCCCAGTGAAAGTGATTGTTGGGGGAAGGGTGGTAATGGGGGAAGGATAGGGAGGGGAACACCCATATAGAAGGGGAGGAGGAGGGGCTAGGGGGATGTTGGCCTAGAAACCGGGAAAGGGAATAACATTTGAAATGTAAATAAGAAATACTCAATTTAATAAAGATGGAGAAAAAAAAAGAAAGGTGAGTTAAAAGTTATGTAGTAATATTATAATCTAAAAGAAAAGACAAAAATGTCCTGAGTATTGTTAAGTATTGTCAATCTTACTTAGATCTCCTTACTTAGGAGAACTGATATGAACTATTAATCCACATTTGAAGGCCAAGTGTTCTAAGAAAGAGTTTTCTAACTTTTTGAGCTTAAAAGAAGCTGCAATATATATCTTTTGCAGTTAAACACCCCTGTTTTGGTAGAACTACTTAGAGAAAACTAGACTAAGTTCTAGGTGGTACTTCATAAATAATAGTAAGATTGGAAAATATATTTAGTGCAAGAACTATGAATTTACACTAAATTTCTTTAAAGTTCTCTTCCCCATACTCACATCTTCCCCTGAAGTTGAATGCTATAACTAGGCTTTCCTCAATATGTGAAAAACAGTATATGAGAATAAATATACCTCAACAAAGAATGAATGGGGTTAAGACATTTCAGTAGACTCCTTCTTGAATATTTTAGACCCTTAAAATATATTTGGACATATATTTGCCAAATACACTCAACATGTGGCAGTTTTTGGTTTGTGAGGGAACAGAAACACAAAATCAACTTCCAATGTCAGACATATAATGAAAAACTTTTATATCAAAAATTCTGTTCCTTGGTCTTTCATTATAAACATACAATATTATATTGAAGGGAGCTTCTCCCTTATAACCTAGCATCATGAGTGATTTTTAACTATAAATAGAAACTCTGGGATTTATGCAGCAGTCAGTATCAGAATGTGGGTCAAGTAAATGAGCTGAATATGTACACACATATACCCATGCTTGTCCTAAGACATATATATCTCTTGTAGTTTTCAACACTTGCAATGTACGTTGAGTGAAAAACAGGACCAAGCACCTCCCCTCCCACTGGTGCCAGATAAGGCAGTCCTCTGCTACATATGTAGCAGACCAACTCATGTGTACTCTTTGGTTAGTGGTTTAGTCCCTAGAAGCTCTGGGGGGTCTGATTGGCTGATACTGCTGTTCTTCCTATGGGGGTACAATCCCTTTCAGCTCCCTCAGTCCTTCCCCTAACTCTTCCATCGGGGTCCTAGGGCTCAGTTTGATGATGATAGTTGGTATCTGCATCTGTGTTAGGTCCTGGCAGAGCCTCTCAAAGGACAATTATACCAGGTTCATATTTGCAAGCACTTCCTTTTCTTTTAATTGGATATTTTATACATTTACATTTTAAATGTTATCCCCTTTCCTGGTTTCCCCTCTCAAACACCCTATCCTATACCTCCTTCCCCTGCTCCTATGAGGGTGGTCACCTACCCACCCACTCCCTCCTCCCGGACCTAACATTCCCCTACACCGGGGCATCCGGCTTTCACTGGACCAAGGCCCTCTCCTCCCATTGATGTATGACAAAGCCATCCTCTGCTACATATGTGGCTGGAGCCATGGATAGCTCCATGTGTACTCTTTGGATGGTGATTTAGTCCATGGGAGCTCTGGATGGGCTGGTTGGTTGATATCATCATTTTTCCTATGGTTTCATTGGGGACCTGTGCTCAGTGCAATGGTTGGCTGTGGGCTTCCCACTCTGTATTTGTCATACTCTGACAGAGGCTCTTAGGAGACATCCATATCAGGCTCTATTCACCAAGCACTTCTTGGCATCTGCAATAGTGTCTAAGTTTGGTTTCTGTATATGGGATGGATCCCAAAGTGGGGCAGTCTCTAATAACCTTTCCTTCAGTGTCTGCTCCACACTTTGTCTCCATACAATACACAACTTTTATATATATGTATATTCTATACATTACAATATATGATAGTATGTTATAATATTAATATCATACATGGTACTTCTTCACATCAGCAGTAGTGTTGGGGTTTTGTTTCTGCAGGTGGAATGGATCCCAAGGTGGGGTGGTTTCTTAAAAATAGTATATTCAAAGTTTTCAAATGCAAGAATAATATAGTATAGATTAGTAATTCTGTGGAAAGCAAAAATTTGCTTCATTAATTCAATATAACAGCTTTCTTAGGTCTAAAACTTCTAGGAAAAATTTTTTTCATTATTATTTATGTCTCTTCTCCGGAACACTCCGCTGTCATGCTTATTGTGATGGTTTGCATATGCTCGACCCAGGGAGTGGCACTATTAGAAGGTGTGGCTTGTTGGGGGGAGTGTGTCACTGTGGGGGTGGGCTTGGAGACCCTCCTCCTAGCTGCCTGGGGATGATCAGACTGTTTCTGGCTTCCTTCGGGTGAAGATGTAGAACTCAGCTCCTCCTGCACCATGCGTGCCTGGATGCTGCAATGCTGTCATGCTCCTGCCTTGATGATTATATACTGCACCTCTTAAGCTGTAAGCCAGCCCCAATTAAATGTTGTTTTTATAAAACTTACATTGGGCATGGTGTCTGTTTACAGCAGTAAGACCCTAACTAAGACAGAAGTTGGTATCAGGGACTGAGGTACTACTGTGATAGGTTTACCATGCCTTTGTTTGGAAGAATGTGGATTTGGAGATTTTGGATTGGGAAAGCAGTGGAATGCTTTAAATGAGGCTTAATGCACTATCTTAGTAGGAATTCAGAAGTCTTTGTATTGAGAGTGATTTGTATTGTGCAGGTCTAGCCCAAGAGGTTTCGGAGAAGAATTCAGTATGTGCTGTAAAGACTGCTTTTGTAGTAGTTTGGTAAAGAATGTGGCTGCTTTTTGCCCTTGTCTCAAGAGTCTGCCTGAGGCTAAGGTGAAAAGACTCAGATTAATTAAATTGACAAAGGAAGTCTCAGAAATGCCCATCATAGATTTTCTTCTCTGGTTAATTCCCATGAAGAGCATTTTAATGAAAAACCAGAATTTGAGAAAGGAAAAATACAAAATATATGGTTCCAGTATTAAAGCGACACCTGGAAGTGAAATGGTGCTAAATCCTGTGCTCAAGAATATTAAATTGAATTAAGGGAGTAATGACCTCAGGGCAATATCCCACCCAGCTAAATTAGCTTGAGGCAACTTAGTACAAACCTTTAGTCCCAGGAGACAGGCACACAGATCTCTAAATTCAAGGTCATTCTACAGAGCAAGATACAGTACAGCCAAGTTTAAGCAGCGAAGGAGTTGGAAAAGAGGAAGCTAGTGATAATGTAATAGAACAAGGGGGCCCTGTGCCAGTTCCTGCAAGCAGCAGAACCCTGCAGCTTCAGCCATGTGTCTCTGGCTTCATATTCAAGAGGAGAAGGAGACTACAGGGACAATTGATGATGGTTAGCTGGAGCTGAGAAAGAGATCAGCATCACTGAGGTGAAATCTCTGGGAAGTGTTTTTCGAGAGCTGGGTTCCAGAGATGCCAAGGTTGTACCACGTCCTGTGGCTGGACTTGGTAATGTTTAAGAGTCACGCAGGTGGTACTGGTTTTGAAGGCATGAAGGGGTCATATAGAGCGGCGGAGACTGGGCACTGTAAGAGGCCATGGAAGGTCATTGGTGAAGGTGCAGCCTCAGTTGTAATTGATGGCCCAGGACTAAAGGGGTCAGGCAAAGTAGTTGAGGCTTGGCACCAAGAAGAGAGCCTAGGAGAGGCTATTGGTGAAACCTAGATGCAAAGGAAGACCCTAGTGTATTGGAGACACCAGTACCATGGGATGATCACCAAGAACAACAGCAACAGTGTAGTGTGGATCAACCTGAATCTAAACTGCTACAGAAGGCAGAGCTGGAGAAGTGAAGCCAGCCCTTTGGAGGATCATATGTGGTTCCCAGACACTGAAACAACCTGTAACATTGAAGCTGCCTTGGAGATCCAAAGATGCTAAAGATACCAGAGTCATGGGCTATCTGCTGAGGAAAGCTGCTAACAGGGAGGGGAACCAGCTCAGGAGAAAGAAGTTTGTTGTAGTCAACAAAGATGAAATGGAGTTGAAGATCTGAAGACCACTTTGACATCAAACATGGAGATGGCAGAGTTTGAAGTTTGCCCACCTGGTTGCCTGTCTTAATTCTGGGATTACAGTTAAGTGATTAGATGGATCTTGGAAGAGACTTTGAACTTTGAACTTTTAACATTGTTGATACTGCTATAGACTTGGGGGACTTTGGAAGTTCAATTAAATGTACTTTTTTATTATGTTAAGTTTAGATATGGCGTCCATTGACTCATGTACTTAAACAAGCCTATGGAGGCCAGGGAGTGGAATGGATGGTTTGCATATGCAGGGAGTGGCACTATTAGAAGGTGTGACTTGTTGGAGGAAGTGTGTCACTGTTGGGGTGGACTGAACTTCTGAACCTGTAAGCCAGTCCCAATTAAATGTTGTCCTTTATAAAATTTGCATTGGACTTGGGGTCTCCTCACAGCAATAAGACCCTAACTAAGACACTTAAATAAAGTATGATAAGAGGCTTAAAATGTTTAAAGTATAAAGAAATCCTTGACACAACATATCCTCCATTTTCAAGGAGTACAACTTTCATAATTAAAAATTATTATTTTATAAGTTTTCCTTTTGATGCCTTAAGTGTATAAAACAATGGAATCAGTAGAAATGTTTGCAATATAAGTTAGCCAAATTATCTTGACTTTTCTATTCCATTGTTTTGCATCTATTTTCTGTTTAACAAATAAACATTTCTATGAAGTTATCATATTGAAAACTAAGTCAAGATGAATAACATTTAAATATATTGAGCAGTATTTATTTTATGAATTCAGTGTGATAGAGAAATGAAAATAATCTGCGCCAGTTTTATGTAGGTCTGCACTGAACAAGAACAGTCTGGTCAAAAGAACTACTGATCTTCAGGTTCCTAAGGGAAGTCAATTATTTATCTGTCTAATAAAACAGTAATAATGTTCTCCAATTTTGTGAATGCCAGCTAAATCTTACCGCCAATAGTACATATAGATATGTGGTCTCATTAAATCTCTTGGATATATTTGAAGCTATTAAGAATTATTGTGGCTACTTTTGTGTCAACTTGACAAGCCAGAGTCATTTGAGAAAATCACTCCATGACACATGGCTGGCTGTAGGAGAGCTTGTAGAAGATTTTCTTAATTCACGATTGATTGTAGAGGTCTCTCATTGTGGGTAGGGTTATGACTAGGATGATGGTCTTTAGATACTAAGCTTAGCAAGCCATAAGGAGGAAGGTAATAATCAGTATTCCACCATGGCCTCTGCAACACTTCCTGCCTTATTGTCCTTGGCCACAGTTTGTAATCACATGATAGTAACCCAAGCTAATTCAAGAATTGACAGATACTGTTCCCTGAGAATTTTTTCAGAGTCCTACTGATATAAATGAGGATGCTTGCAGGTAACCATTGGACTGAACAAGGGGACTCCAATGGAGGAATTAGAGAAAAGACTTAAGGGGCTGAAGGGGTTTACAACACCATAGAAAGAACAACAATATGAACCAACCAGAACCATCAGAGCTCCCAGGGACTGAACCACCAACTAATGAGTACACATGGAGGGATCCATGCCTCTAGCCATGTATGTGGAAGAGGATGGCATTGTCCAGCATCAGTAGAAGGAAAAATCCTTGGTCCTGTGAAGGCTCATTCCCCCAGTATAGGGGAATGCCAGGCCACTGAGGTGGGAGTGGGTGGGTGGGAGTGGGAGCATCCTCACAGAAGCAGAAGGAGGGGCGGGGGATATTTTGAGAGGGAGAAAGGAGATAACATTTATAATGTAAAGGCATAAAATATCCAAGAAAATAAAACATAAAAAAAGAATTGACAGACACATTTTGTTTTCTGTGTAACCAGTGAACTTTCAATAGATAATGCATATGTCAGAAACTCTTGATTAATTAATAAATTTTATGACATGATGTTGTCGTTTAAAAATCAACCATGTCATAAGAATATGCACCAGTAAAGTTTATAGCCTCGAAAGAAATGAAAGAGGTAATTAAAGTTTGGAGTATTTTTTTTGCATAATAATCTACACATAATAATAGTCTCAACTTTTTCTAAAGATTCCTTAGAATATTCTTTGACAATTTCATACTTTATTCTTATTACCCTAAACCCACAGCTTTTATTCTCTCTTGGCCTCTTTTCTCTCTTCTCATCCTCCCTAAAAATCCCCTTCCCATATTCATGACTCTTTTGAGGCCCATTGACTCTTCCCAGAGTTGTGTGCATGACCATGAGTGGAACAATTCATTAGAACCTGTCGGGTTCCTCACTATGTTCAGTGGGTACACAAGTAAGACAATGACTACCCCAGAATACACCAACACCGTCTACTTCCTCACAGGGGCATAAGTCTCCATGCTAGAATGTAAAGTCTGTTTCAAGAATAAGAAAGGCTAAAACCTAAAAAAAAAAATATGTTGTTTATAACTTAACTGCAGGAAATCTGCATTGCAAGATGGCCTTTGATATGAAATGCTCAGAATCGGTTTCCCTAAGAGTGCCAGAAAGACTGCGCTTCCACTTTTGTGTTTTTGACCGTTTCCCAAATGTGTGATAGTGAGTCTGTGTGTACGTGTTTCTTCTTCATTTTCATACCTCCTTTTGTTTCTTTTGTCCTATCCAATGGGTTAGTTTTTGATCTTTTACGTTATGTATTCTGTAGATACCTAGAGGCCAGTTTGTTCTGTAATGAGATGAGGAAAGTGAATTAATTCTCATGCAGAGGAAGTGGGGAGGAACTCGGAGGAATATAGGGAAGAGGAACCATAGTGTGGATATATTATATAAGGGAAAAATCTACTTTCAAGAACAGAAAAAAAAACTGTAATATAAAAGGAAATGAATAAATAAAAAATAGTAAAATAGTATCAATGACATCTTTCTATAATTTGCTATAATTACCCTTTAAAAATCATTAAAATAAAACTGTCAAATCTTCAAAGTGTTTGATTCTAAATTAAAATTATTTTTCTGTTCCATCATATGTACTGATTGTTTTTTTTATAATACTCACTTTTGGTATTTCAAATATCACTTTAGTCAAGTGCTCCATGAAAATGACCTAGCACACATGTTTCCACATTATCTCGGTTAGCTTCCTTTCTTTCTTGTTTTATATAATGTTTAATTTTCTTTTTTTAGGTGTGCACACTCTGACTTTTCTATTTGACTCCAGACATAGAGGTTTGTCATAGATCTTAATAGGAAAGAGCCTTATAACGAAAGCATCAACCTATACCCAAAGGCACCTGAGACAGGAATTAGATTTTTGGAAAAATGAGTTTCTCTCTATTAGTTTCTCATACTGAGCAATGTGACCTCTAGTGACAGAAGTTTTGGACAGCAGTGACCATGAGATATGATCAATCAGACTTGATAGTCTCCTACCTTCGGTGATTTCATTCTACCTCTGGAGACAAGACTTAGAAGGCGAGCATTGGTTATCTCTTCATTTATTTTAGGAGTCCCCTGTAACTCCTTATGGGATTTTACTTTGTGTCTTTTCCTCTCTGATACTTATATAGGACAGCAGAAGGCAATAGATATTACAGTGTCACTAGCTGAATGATGACAATTTGATTTATGTGTCATTTCACATTGTGCTAGATAGGAAAAAGACTCTTTAAAAAATTATGTGAAACAATTTTAGGGAGATCAAGGTAAAGTCATTTTAAATTTCTTTACTTCAAAACATGATCATAAATATTCACTCTCAATGTTATGTTTCAACCCCTCTACATTTTATATCCTTAGTTATAGTTCATATCTTTATGCTTCTTTTCAGTAATTATCTTTCTGCATTGCAATATTGTCTCACGTCTAGCCCTTTCATGCTCAAAAATCAACTTATTGTTCAGAATTCTTGATAATTTCATTGTAAAATGTGTCTTAGTAAGCCACAAAGGCTTGTACATTACAAATTATTATAAAAATTCCCTGTCAGTTGTCAACATTACACATGCTCCACATGTTTTCAAATGTGTGGCTTCTTATGTGTCAGAGATGCACAACACAAAAAGTCACACTTACTCTTCTTTCTGTCACATTGAATTAAATAATCACTTCTTAGAATAATTATTGCATGCTTACAGACACCAAAATGTGTTCTTGTTGTTAAAAATTTATTTTTCTGTCTAATCCGACTTTATTGGCACTTGCTGTTTGCTCATTTCTTATTAGTTCGCTGAAATGTTTACACAACGTGATTTGATCAAAGTCATCCCGTTTCATGGCTTCTCTCAGGTGAACTTCTGTTTCCTACTCATTGATCTTTGCATTCCTCTCAACAGTGCTTCCTTTTTTTGTTGTTGTTGTTGAGATTCTAATGTAATCACATCTTTTTTTCTTTCCTTTTCTTCCTACAACTCTTTTCCATGTTCTTCCCTCATTGCCACTTTTTTAAAATTTGTTGTTACATATACATGTAAGCACTACATATAACCTTCTCAGCTGTATGATTTAACTTGTGTGTTCATTGCCAAGACTGACCATTTGGAATTGCATAGCCAGTTGATGTGGTCTCCCCTGGGGAAAACTATTTCTCATATTCTCCACATTCCTTAATTAACCTTGTTTCTCTATAAAGAGTTTCAACCTATGAAATCCAATTTGCCCTGCCTATATATTTGTAGAATGGTTGACCTCTCAGGGGATATCTTCTTAGAGAAACCTGTCTCTCTTCTACCAGCTTCTATCAATTGCCAATAATTTTCCAGATACTGTGTGCCTGATCCATACTCCAATTAGTTCTGACTTGGGCATGCAAGATTTGTGTATCCTGTCACAAGTGCCGTTGGTTCATATGAACAGTTATACTTCTAGGTTCAGAAAATATTGTTTCCTTATTGGTATTTACTGCCTCAACTTTGAAAATCTTTATGCTTAGACTTTTGTAATAATTTCTAAGCTTTGGGAAGGTGGCAGATGACACAAATGTCCCATCTATGGTTGAATTAATGTTTCACCAGTTGCTAGTTCACAGTTGCTAGTTTTAGGCAACATGCACTTAATATCTAGTATGCTTTTCTGTGTATACATGTGCATGAATGAAAATGTGTGTGTGTGTGTGTGTGTGTGTGTGTGTGTGTGTGTGTACTTGTGCACGTTCACGAAGACCCAGTCTCTTCTCCAAATCTTCTTCATCTTATGTCTAACTTTACCTGGAGAAAACCAATTCCAATTCCTCCCCATAACCAACTTCCCCGAGACATCCCTTCTCTCCTCCAGAGTACAAAGATTATCTGTGCCTATGAATGACAGCTGTCTGGCCTTAAGAGAGATTCTAAAAATGTAAACTCCAAACCTCAGGCCTTTCTATAAACCATTTTATTGACTGAGCTATCTCCCAATCCCCTAATCATGATGATGATAAAGATGCTGATGTAAAGGTTTCTTTTTCATTTTTCTATCCTGTGTCTGGCTGTTTTCCTTGCATCGATGTCTGTGCATCATTTGTGTCAGTGCTCCCAGAATCCAAATGCAAGTTACAGATGTTCATAAATTGCCACATGAGTGAATCTTTTCCTTTTTTTTATTGTATTTTTTTTACATTTTATTTTATTTTTTTTATTAACTTGAGTATTTCTTATATACATTTCGACTGTTATTCCCTTTCCCGGTATCCGGGCAAACATCTCCCTCCGCCCCTCCCCTTCCTTATGGGTGTTCCCCTCCCAACCCTCCCCCCATTGCCGCCCTCCCCCCACCAGTCTAGTTCACTGGGGGTTCAGTCTTAGCAGGACCCAGGGCTTCCCCTTCCACTGGTGCTCTTACTAGGATATTCATTGCTACCTATGAAGTCAGAGTCCAGGGTCAGTCCATGTATAGTCTTTAGGTAGTGGCTTAGTCCCTGGAAGCTCTGGTTGCTTGGCATTGTTGTACGTATGAGGTCTCGAGCCCCTTCAAGCTCTTCCAGTTCTTTCTCTGATTCCTTCAACGGGGGTCCTATTCTCAGTTCAGTGGTTTGCTGCTGGCATTCGCCTCTGTATTTGCTGTATTCTGGCTGTGTCTCTCAGGAGCGATCTATATCCGGCTCCTGTCGGTCTGCACTTCTTTGCTTCATCCATCTTGTCTAATTGGGTGGCTGTATATGTATGGGCCACATGTGGGGCAGGCTCTGAATGGGTGTTCCTTCAGTCTCTGTTTTAATCTTTGCCTCTCTCTTCCCTGCCAAGGGTATTCTTGTTCCCCTTTTAAAGAAGGAGTGAAGCATTCACAATAAATTGTATTTTTTTATTTACATTTCGAATGTTATCCCCTTTCCCAGTTTTCTGTCCATAACCCCTCTATCCTCTCCCCCTTCTATGAGGGTGCTCCCCCCTCCAACTCACCCCTTCCTGCTTCCCTGTCCTGAGATTCGCTTACACTGGGGCATCGAGCCTTGGAAGGACCAAGGGCTTCTTATCCCATTGATGCCCAACAAGGCCATCCTCTGCTATATATGAAGCTGGAACCATGGGTCTGCCTTGGATGGTGCTTTAGTCCCTGGGAGCTCTGGTTGGTTGTCATTGTTTTTAATCCAGTTGCAAACCCTTTCAGCTCCTTTAATCCTTTCTCTAACTCCTCCATTGGGGACCCCATTCTCAGTTCAATGTCAAACCTGAATCTAATAGAAGAACAACCATTTCTTTTAGCAACTGAGCCATTGCCTTGACACCTTTCTTAATTTTAAAGTATAATCATAATTAAATCAGATGTTATAAATATTTATGTATTGTTCACCAGATGTACTTAGTATATGGAGTATTATTTCCACATTTTAGGACTTGGTGCTGAAGTTTATGTTTATTAAAAGAGGTTAATGAATCATGGACAGTTAAGGACAAAACCACAAAATAAGCTATTTTGCATGTAAATAGCCAAGATAAATTTTAATATAAATCATTGAGAGCTCTGATTCTCCTTTACAAGATTCTATGATTACAAACTTTAGATCTCTTCTTGCTTTGTTAGTTCTCATTTCCACGATTTAAGTGACTTACAAATAGTATATACATAGGTGAATATATTCGTAGGCATTTTCTAGTAAATGTATAATATATGTAATTATTAAATATGTGTATCTAATAAGTATTTTTTCATTATTTATGATGTGCTATACTAACTGGAGGAATCTAGGCCCAAACCTACTTTCTACTCCTCCTATCCTATGGTGTCGAACACAATAAAAACTAGTAACTGAGGCAATGCTCTGACACTTGAAAGTTCAATGAATGCTTTCCTTAATAAACTATATGATTTGCTCTGTGACAAAATGATAAGATGCATCTGTCTTCAGAGCACAGAATTATTATCACAGTGGCTAATAGTTTTCTCATCCTTACATCACAGATAATCTCAGCGCGCGCTGAGACAGTTCAGTGACTCTGACTCCTCAGAAACCTAGTAAATTACTCAAATAAAGAATAATAAATGAATGTTATATGACTTATAACTGACTAATAACCTTTATTAAATAGTCATTGATAATTTGCATTCCATGCTGTGTATTCATTCCACTAGAAAATATTTATAACTGGTAGATAATCTAGTCTCAAATTAAAAATTCTACCCAATATAAAAGACTTTATAATCTCTTTAAGAAATCCCATACCTATCAGCTAGTCACATTTTATTTTCAAAATACTAAGTTTATGATCAGTAACCTACATTTTGTCTCTTTGTAATTTTCCTTATTTTAATAGTATGTAAATATGTGAGTTTTTAAAAAATCTTTTCATCTAAATATTGCATTCTGAATTATTCTATCATTTTTGGATTATACTCCTCCTGATGTTTCCTGTTCACAAATGTCTTGTTTTCTTCATTTTTATATTTACTTTGTCTTCTGTACTTGTACAGCTCTCTCTCTCTCTCTCTCTCTCTCTCTCTCTCTCTTCTCTCTCTCTCTCTTTTTTCCTACAGGCAGTTTTTGTGACTCATTCTTCTAAACCATTAATTTTAACAGGAATCTCACAATTATGATGCTTACTTAAGGAACACAGTAAATAGCTAAGTTTCTTTGCATTCAACATCTAGAGATCAATATTACCTAGGGAACTCACCTTAGATACTCAGATGAATTGGCTCCTTCATTTGCCTTGGGTGAGATATCTTGAAGTTTGTTTGAGTTGTCAAAAAGTCAAGGCAATAAATTCCACAATATGCTGAAAAATTATTTAAGAAAAATGAACATAATAAATAAAGACATAATATAAAATTGCTTAGTATTTCAGGAATTATCAGCCATTTGTAATAAAGAGGGTACTCACTATTCCTCATAAAAATGTAAATGTTGATTGTATGATTGTTTCAGTAGTTTTGATAAATGTGACTTTTCACATTTCACATTTTACTATTTATACCCTATGTAACTTGCATTGTATTTTTATAAAAATTTTCTTCTTTATTAACATTCATCAAACATTTTTGAATATTTCTGTAGCTCAAAGAAATGATATTGCCACTGAATATTACAATAAACTCATCTTCAAATTCGTTCTTAAAAATGAACTACTCAGCTTCTTTTTTCTACAAATTTTCTTTAAAACTCTGAGAATTTGTAATTATGAGAGGAAAGTAGAAATAACAGAACTCTGGCCCGCTGACTGCAGTCATTGTAATTTTTCTACCATAAAACTAAAATCTAGCCTTATCAGCTTCTGCTTGATAAAGAGGTTTCCATTCTCCCTCTATTACAAGTTATTATATAGGAAAAACAAAAGTAAATAGGTTCACAACACATAAAAACACTTTTTGTAATGTACCATGAATAAAATTCTCCAAGCTAAATAGTACTTATGAATCTAAAAATTTTAGTGAATCTAATCAGGGTAGCTTACAATATTGATCATCAGAGAGCATTTCCCCTCTTGGTTTCAGTCTCCTCATGTATGGAGTGATTTGCTGTACTTTAAGCCTGACTGATACAGATGTGGATGCTCACAGCCAACCATCCGACTGAGCACAGGGTCCCTAGTGGAAGAGTTAGGGGAAGGGCTGAAGGGGCCAAAAGAGTTTCTAACCCCATAGGAAGAACAACAAACAATATTAACCAACCAGACCCTCCAGAGCTCCCATGAACTAAATCACTAACCAAAGAGTACATATATGGCTCCAGCTGCAAATGTCCAGAGGATGGCCTTAACTGGCATCAGTGCGATGGGAGGCCCTTGGTCCTGTGGGGGCTCCAGCATATGGCAGTGCTAGGGTGGTAAGGTAAGAGTGGGTAGGTGAGTGGAGGAGCACCTTCATAGAAAAATGTGGGAGGGGAAGGGAATAGGGGGGTTGTGGATAAACAATAAAAAAGGTTGTTGGTAAAGAACTATAAAATTTACTTATCTATGGGTGATTTTTGTACCATAGGAAGAACAACATTACCAATCAACCAAACCCCACCAGAGCTCCCAAGTACTAAACCACCAACCAAAGAGTACACATGAAGGGACCCATGCCTCTAACCATGTGGCAGAGGATGGCATTGTCCAGCATCAATCGGAGGCCCTCAGTCCTGTGAAGGCTTGTTTCTCCAATGTGGGGGAATGCCAGGGGGTTAAAGTTGAAGTTGACAGGTAGGAATGGGAGCATCCTCATAGAGCAGGGGGAGACAGGGAAGGAGATGGGAGAAAAAGGATAACATTTGAAATGGGAATACATGGGTTGGGGATTTAGCTCAGTGGTAGAGCACTTGCCTAGCAAGCACAAGGCCCTGGGTTCGGTCCCCAGCTCTGGAAAAAAAATGCGAATACATAAAATATCCAAGAAAAATAAATTTTTAAAAAAAAGAATATAGTTTATTCAGGGCTGGGAGAGAGGACTTGATAGAGTAGTAGAGACTGATAAAAGCAGAGAGAGACAGTAGAGTAGTAGAGACTGGTTTTGCCATAAGCACACAGAGAGAAGGGGAGCAGAACAGGACAAAAAGACAGAGTGAAAGCAAAAAGGCAAGAGAGTGGGGAGGGGGCCAGTAGCCCCTTTTATACTGAGTCAGGCACACATGGCTGTTGCAGGAAACTGTAGGGCGGAGCCCAGAGAAAATGTTAACACTAAGGAGTTTAAAATAGTTAATAATTTCTTTTAGATAACTGTTTGAAGAAACAAATAAGCATTTTAAAAATATAAAGATGAAAAAACTGTTTCCTTAAGTAACTTGAAAATTCATACTATTCAAGTTATTATAAAAAGATTTCTCCTTAAAAAACAAGCAATTGCAAATCAGTGGATCATGAAGACACCTGCAGTGGAAGAGATTATAAAACATTCATAATTTTAGCTGGTATATTGTAGCTAATTTCAAGGTGTCAGTGATTCCAATTTAGAAATCTGAAACAAGAGTAATCTGAATTTAATGGATGCTTGCTGTCAAAGCCAAGAAGACATTAACTACTCAGATTACTCAACATTTATATAGTGTGGCCAGGAGGGAGAGAGCCAGGATTCAGATGAGAACACGGGCCAATTATTATTCCAGGGGTTCCCCATCATAGGATATAGATATTTCATCTGGAATTAACACAGCCTCCTGGGATTTCACACCCTCTCACAAAATCTTGTGATGACCTGCACAGTTTGACTTGATCATCACATTGGGAACAGAAAAACAAAATATACGAGCATCCCAGTAACCATTATGAAAAGTTATTATTGTAAATCAAAGAATTATAATTTGTTTTGTGAATTAGAAAATATAAATTATTCTTCCTAATCATTAACCAAGTCATTTTCCTGAACTATGTGTTAGATATTTTACTGACTGCTAAAATTGTGTTATTAATATAAATTTACCTCCTTCTATTTGTTCAAAATTGTGTCTTATTTTTCTCATACTTGACTTATATATATTTTCTTCCATCATTTTGATATTATTTCTAGATTTCAGATTATTTAGGCCAAAAATTTATTTTTCTTCCTCTATACAATACTAAATGCTATTTAAATTTATATTATTATAACTTTTAAAGTCTTATAAAAATCCAAAAATAGTCTGTAAAAGTGTACAGGGAGACTGGGGAAGATGGACTAGGCAGTAATGTGATTGTTAAATGAGTAGGAATATCACAGCTTGAACCTCAGTAACCATCATAAAATTTAAGAAAAAACAGTAGGTGATAATTTTGCTTGCCTCTGAACCTTGCACTGGGGAGAGAGAGCAGCAGGGGATTCTGTTGCTCCTGCAAGCAAGAAGGCCTACCCAAAGTCAGTCAGAGATTCTCTCTCAACAATGAGGTCATTTGTAATAAACAAAATCCTCTCTTGCTACTTATTCAATATAGTACTTAAAGTCCTAACGAGAACAATCAGACAACAAAAGGAGGTCAAAGGGATACAAATTGGAAAGGAAGAAGTCAAAATATAACTATTTGCAGATGATATGATAGTATACTTAAGTGACCCCAAAAGTTCCACCAGAGAACTCCTAAACCTGATAGACAACTTCAGCAAAGTGGCTGGGTATAAAATTAACTCAAACAAATCAGTAGCCTTTCTCTACTCAAAGGCTGAGACAGAAATTAAGGAAATGACACCTTCCATAATAGTCCCAAATAATATGAAATACCTCTGCGTGACTCTAACAAAGCAAGTGAAAGATCTGTATGATAAGAACTTCAAGTCTCTGAAGAAAGAAATTGAAGATCTCAGAAGATGGAAAGACCTCCCATGCTCAAGGATTGGCAGGATTGATATAGTAAAAATGGCCATTTTACTAACACCGATCTACATAGTCAATGGAATCCCCATCAAAATTTCAACTCAATTCTTTATAGAGTTAGAAAGATCAACTCGCAAATTCATTTGGAATAACAAAAACCCCAGGTTACAAAAACTATACTCAAGCACCAGAGAACTTCTGGGGGAATCACCATCTCTGACCTCAAGCAGTATTACAGAGCAATAGTGATAAAATAATTAAATAAAAAACTGTATGGTATTGGTACAGAGAGAAACAAGTAGATCAGTGGAACAGAATTGAAGACCCAGACATGAACTCACACACCTTGGTCACTTTGATCTTTGACAAAGCAGCTAAAAACATCTGATAGAGAAAAAAATAGCATTTTCAGCAAATGGTGATAGCTCAACTGGAGTTCAGTGTGTAGAAGAATGCAAATCAGCCCATTCTTATCATCCTGTACAAAGCTTAAGTCCAAGTGGATCAAAGACCTCCACATCAAACCAGATACACTCAAACTAATAGAAGAAAACGTGCAGAAGAGTCTCAAACACATAGGCACTGGGGAAAATTTCCTGAACAAAACATCAATGGCTTAGACTCTAAGATCAAGCATTGACAAATGGGACCTCATAAAACTGCAAAGCTTCTATAAGGCAAAGGACATTGTCATTAGGACAAAACGGCAACCAACAGATTGGGAAAAGATCTTTACCAATCCTACTACTGATAGAGAGCTAATATCCAAAATATGTAACGAATTCAAGAAGTTAGACTCCAGAGAACCAAATAATCCTATTAAAAAATGGGGTACATCACTAAACGAAGAATTCTCAGCTGAGGAATATTGAATGGCTTTTAAGTACCTAAAGAAATGCTCAACATCCTTTGTCATCAGGGAAATGCAAACCAAAACAACCCTGAGACTCCACCGCACACCAGTCAGAATGGCTAAGGTAAAAAACTCAGGTGATAACATATGCTGTACAGGATGTGGAGAAAGAGGAACACTCCTCCATTTTTGGTGGGATTGCAAACTGGTACAACCACTCTCGAAATCAATCTGGAGGTTCTTTTGAAAATTGGACATTGCACTACCTGAGGACCCAGCTATACCTCTCCTGGGCATATACACAAAGGATACTACAACATACAACAGAGACACATGCTCTACTATGTTCATAGTAGCCTTATTTATTGTAGCCAGAAGATGGAAAGAACCAAAATGCCCTTCAACAGAGGAATGGATACAGAAAAAGTGGTACATCTACACAATGGAATATTACTCAGCTATCAAAAACAATGACTTCACAAAATTCATAGGCAAATGGATGGAACTAGAAAATATCATCCTATGTGAGGTAACCCAATCACAGAAAAACACACATGGAATGTACTCACTGACAAGTAGATATTATCCCAAAAGTTCAAATGCAATCTACGAACCACATAAAGCTCAAGAAGGATGACAAAAGTACAGATGCTTCACTCTTTCTTAAAAGGGGGAACAAAAGTATTCATAGGAGGGGATATGGAGGCAAAGTTTAGAGCAGAGACTGAAGGAACGGTCATTCAGAGATAGTTTTTTAGACACCAACCTAGATTAGATTGATGAAGCTAAGAAGTACATGTTGAAGGAACCGGATATAGATCTCTCCTGAGAGACACAGCCAGAGCATGTCAAATACAGAGGTAAATGCTACCAGTAAACCATTGAACTGAGAACGGGACCCATGTTGGAGGAATTAGAGAAAGGATTGAAATAGCTGAAGGGGCTTGCAACCCCATAAGAACAACAATGCCAAGCAACAGAGCTCCCAGGGACTAAACTACTACCCAAAGTTTATGCATAGACTGACCCATGGCTCCAGCTGCATATGTAGCAGAGCATGGCCTTGTTGGGCACCAATGGAAGGAGAAGCCCTTGGTTCTGCCAAGGTCGGACCCCCGTTTTAGGGGATTGTTGGGGGAGGGCAGGAAGGGGGAGTGGATCGGGAGGGGATCACCCTTATAGAAGAAGGGGAGGAGGAAGAGATAGGCGATTTATGGACAGGAAAGGGAATAATATTTGAAATGTAAATAAAAATATCCAATAAAAATAGGCGAAAAAACCTTAAGTGCAAATCTTTGTGACTATGGACCTTTACACACACACACACACACACACACACACACACACACACACACACACACACACACAGTTCATGCAAAATCACACCCACGTTCAAAACAGACATTAAAATCTTGCACTTCCTACTTTCTGGAATTTTAATTGTGAATAGCAATTCTAATAGGCTTGGTACAAGGATGGAAAACTGAAGTTTGATAATAGCTACCTAAGCACATTTAGATAAAAGTAATTGTGTTTTTATTTCAGGACATCAGCGACTTCTGCAGTTTAAAATACCAGATTCTGCAAGTTGTGAATAGTTAGAAAAGAAAGCCTCCTATGTCCCATTTACCCAGAGTTTAGGTACACAGTGCATACTGTATTGGAATATAATATACTATCTCATAATCATTTATATTTATTATTTGTTAATCAAAATATAAGGATATAGGAATTTACATTCCACTGATTTTATTTTACTTATAATGTTTTATTAAGATTTTATTGTCAACTTGACACACCCAAGAAAATATAACTTTAATTGAACAATTTCCTCCATAAGAATGCCTTGTAGTAATGTCTGTGAGATATTGCCTTGATTAATAGCTGCAACTGACTTCCAAAAATTAAATACAGAAGATTACTTATACTTCATCACACAAAAAAGATGTTATTTAAGGAGAAATTTAGATACATGGATTATACATCACTTCACTGTGGAAAAACGTTTGATAGTGATAATATAGTCTTTTGATTTATGTGAAATATAATTGTGATAACATTGAAAAATGGACCAAGACAAAGATGTGTATATTTAAGTGGATCAGAAGAATCATAAGAAAAACAAATATTCAACTTCCCTCTCCATAATTGAATTACGATGGTCAAATAAAATATGGGTAAATTAGGAATATAATCCTGAACGTGAACAACATCAACAAAAAAAACCTAGAAAAGAAACAAACAAAACAACAACAACAACAACAACAACAACAACAAAAACAAGAATAAATGTGTGAGTGAGCTGATGGAGTAAAACACCATTTTAAGAACTCAATATACAAATCTTCCTTCAGGTGACTGTATGTGTGTGTGTTTATGTATAATATTGTCCCTCATGTATTACCTTGAAAGAGTGTCTTCTTATTTACTCTTGGGTACACAGGTTGGCTACCTTGAGGCTTTTTCCTCTAGCCTGCATTACATATCCCAATGAGGTTTTGATGGGGTAGCAGGTATCCATGTCACTGTGTCCAGCATTGCTTTGTTTTGTCTGGGTCCTAATGTCTGGACTCAGGCCATCAGACTTTCCTGAAATGTGCTCTTTATCTATTGAGCCACATTTTCTGCCACTCAATTCTCACTTTTAAAACAAGACATGCAAATGACCAACAATGTATAAAAATAATGATCAATATTATAAACCATTAATTGAATACAAATAAAAGCCACAGTGAGATAGGAAGTAAAAGTGTACTGGGGAAAAAGGTCTGTAAAAGGGAAAACCATTGTGAAATGTGATTGGGACTGCAAATTAGTAGGGTCAGCCTGAAACACTGTAGGATTGTCCTCAAATGCCAAGAAGATAAACACCATACCAGCAGGAACATTTATTTTTTAGTGTATATTCAAGAGAAATAAAATCAGCATGTTGAAAACATAGCTCCATCATTTTGTTAGATAGGACATTATTCACAATAGCCAAAAATCAATTTCAGCTATATCACTGTATGACTAAAGAATTGTTGTGTATAGTTTTCTGTATGGATAAACTCTTTTCCCAGTATTTAGGTTTTTTTTTTTTACTTGAAAGAGGATAGGTCTGGCCAACATGATTAAAAAAAATGATGGCTGCATGGATTTATTTAAGTGTACACAATTTCTTTCACCGTTTATGTCTTTCCTGTTAGCACCACGGTCATTTTATTACCATGATTCTGTAGTAAAATTTTAAAGCAAGTATCGTGGGAAGTCCTGCATTGCTCATTTTGTTCAGGATTGCTTTGGCAGCTACTGCGAAAGTCAGTACAGACACCCTCAGGAAACAAAAAACTACAATTACAATGTACTTAACAGCTATTCTACCTCAGGCAGGCAAGCAGAAACACAAAGGTGTACATAATTATTCATACAGCATAGTTCACCGTAGTCAATAGATGAAATCTAGACTATATGTTCCTTGTTTTGTGGATTTCTGATGGAGATGTTAGAGGATGATACATGGAAATTAATTTAACCATAAAGAAGAAAAACATTATTTAAAAATTAATAAAATTAGAGATCACGTTGTTTTAAACACACACAAACACACACACACACACACACACACACACACACACACACACACACACAAATAACAAAAGGTAAGGCTATGATCCCATAGAACTGACAGCTTTAGAAACATCCTTCCCTCATATGGTGTAAGGAGGGAAAAGGGGGTATTAGAGGAAGCCAAGAACTTTCACTACCCTTATTCTACAGAGCACCAAGTTGAGTTAAGACAACCAAAACAAACAAACAAACAAACAAACAAACAAACAAACGCCCTGCAGGCTTTTCAGAGTTTGTCTCCAAAAGGTAGAAAGCATTGTGTAGAGCCACTTTAAGATACCATAGTAATTGGAGTCAGACCTGAAGTCTGAATAAGACGGGTTCAGAATAAACTCGAACATAAGGTACAGAGGAATAAAGCTTGTTACCAAGAATTCCCAGCAGTGAAACAGGTTCTACAGGGTGACATTTAGAAAAAATATTATCAAGTGGTCTTCTTATCTTTCAGTTCCATCCAATTTCTTCTCCCACATAAACTTGTTTTTATTTTATACTCTTGAGTGTAATATATTGTATTAAAATAACTATTTTCAATAAAAACAATTAAAGAGGCCAATGATAGTATATTGAAAACTGCAGAAAGAAATACAGAGACCTATACAAAGGCAGGTTTTTAGTGAAACATCTTTTATTTTTTTTTTCAGAAGAAACTTGAAAAGTGAGAGGCACTTGGAATGCTGCACTTCCAGGTCTGAAAGACCAGAGCTTCTAAGAAAGACTCATCCTTTGCCAAGCCATCTGCCAAGGACTGTTCATATTCAAAGCAGGTTAAGGAAACCTATGATAGCCAAGGCAGTACTACACAGGGAACTGGAGGGAGAAAGACTATTAGTTAAGGCAATGAGGATTATATAAAAACAAACACTAAACTTTGAAAGTCAACAAAATGGCCATAATTAACATAAATCCATCATTTATTATTAATATTATTGTTCCAGATTTCCCAATCAGAAGACACAGGCAAGCAGAATTTATTGAAAAGAGCACTCTTCTATTTGCTCCCTCCGAGGATTATACCTAACAATCCAACATAGAGGAAGGAAGTCTGCTGTTCCTGTGATTAATGTTTTGAGTTATGTCTCTTCTTCAGTGGAATAGTTAAGAAACAACCACTGTCCGCACGATAAAATCAAAATTTATCAACAAAACCTCACTTGTAAAACTTCAACTCTTTTCCTCTTTGCACATAGTTATTTTCTAGTAGTTCTGACTATGTTGTATTCCTCACCTCACCAGTGATTTTATATTAATATTCATTTATTATTCAAGTATCCCCCTCTTTCTAATTTACACATCAAACATGAAATGTTTTTGTTCATTTATTCATACAAAATTATTATGACCATTCAATCTACATTATTCATACTCTTAATTATTCTATTCCAAAGAACCCACTAAATACTTAATATGCAATTGAATATTAAGTTTTGTATTTAATGACTTTTTCATTGCACTGGACCAGAAGTCCCTGAAAGATGAAATTATGCCTCATTTTTTTTCAGTCTGATGTTTTACAATTTTTATGTCTCATAGAAGATTAACAGTAAGTACATGTTGGTTAAAGGAATCAGAACAAGAGAGTGTTGAGTAAAAATAAAAACCTGTCAATATAAGTACATAGAGAATAGTTTGATATTCTCATACTTTCACACTGACAACATATTTTAAAACTATTTGAAAATTTTCATCTCACTTTCCAATATTTTCTATGCTTTCTTTCTTTGCACAAGGACAGCTCTACTATACTTGAAAATGCCTACCATGATTTTGCCTTTATCTTCTAGAGCATTTAGCCAAACGGCCCTTGAAAGAGCAGTAAGTCCTACCTCTGAAAATTGTGTGAATTTTTGCGATAAGACATCTGTTCTAAGGTGGATGTTTGGGACAGATTGACTTTCTAACATGCCTTGAGCTGCATATCCTTCTATGTCTCCCTTCCCCTGTGATTTCCTCATTCAGTTTTGCTCAAACTTTTATTGGGAGTGAAGCACGTCAATTCCTGCCACTGCTGAAAATGGCTTTCTTAGTTTTTTTTGTGTCAGAGAATACATATGAAATTTGAGAAATTTAGTGACATCCCAGGCACACACTGCTTCAACTTTCTTGCTATAATCTTCTCGATTGTAAAATGTCCTGAAACACAGTAGTTACTCTTTGTAGTCCTAGAATTAAAATATATTCATTTATGTGAGATGTATGGTCATAATATAATCAGGAAAAATTAAATCTTATTACTATGTCTTTATGTGTATATAAATATATTAAGCTTATACTAAAAATTTGAAAAATACATGTTTATGTGTTTCATTTTATCATTGTGAGGTAGCAATTTTAAAAATTCAGTATTTTTTCTCTGTGCTAACATTTAACCAAATCACACATGCCTTCTGAAATACATTCATAGTCTAGATGTTTAGATTTCTTGAAATTCAAGCAGTTTTAATGTTCTATGGCATAACTGGTCATTATGCATACAAACTAATATTCACACTTAATAGGTAGGGTCTCAGAGTTGAGGGCAAGTTTGGCTTTATGCCCTGACCATCTTGCTTCTACTTTCAAATGTTGGAACTATACTCTTGTACAATCACCCCTGGATTAAAAAACTGTATTTCTAATCAAATGTTTTAATTAGACATTCTCAGAGTTTATGCCCTAAATTTCAGACACATGACGCAGTATGACTGAAGATATACAGTATTCATAAAATACAAAACTTGATTAACTTAAATCTCATAATATAAAACAAGTAGATCTTGGAAAAGAAAAGACCCCCCCCAAAAAAACTTATTAGTATTCCATTGTAAATTAACATATATAATTATCTATTTTCTAAGTTTTGTTTTATTTTCTTAAATTATAAACTTAAGTAGCTATATGTCCATGCCTACATAAGTGTGTCAGTGCCTGTGCCTGTGAACACAGAAAGCCCAGAACAAGACGTCAAATACCTAGTAGCTAAAGTCACAGGCATTTGAGAGAGGGCGAGATTATGGGGAATGTGATAGGATCTGAAGGCCAGTACTCAGGATGGGACAGCAGGTACTTTCACCATTCATCAATTTCTACAGCCCCAGAAGAATCGTTTGTCGACATAATTTTAGAAAAAGTTAATGAAGACACGACCTTTAGTTACCAGGAAATATATGAGTTGGAGAAATAAAATATTTAAGATTTTAATCGTCACGCTTTAATCCGCACATCTCTTCTTCCTCCAACACAAAGAAATCAGGACTACATGTTTTCTCATTAATAATTCACAAGTATAGAACTAATAATATTTGCTTATCAATTGAATACTTCCTTCATAGAGGAATGATTGTATATAGAATAATGGTCTTATAACTAAATGACAGTGAAAATATATCAATAGTTTCTAGAGGATTGTGTGTCTTGTTTCTTTATGTCATTATGTGAGCTAAACCAGATTTGTATTGCCAAATATCACATAGTTACCATTATAACTATAATATAATACAAGCTGCTTTACAATGACTGTTCCCTCAGATGCTCTCCTGATGCCCTTGAATACTATGGATTAGCTTCTACTTTTATATATATAGATGTTGGATTGAGTATGTATATTGAACTGGAAACTGGAAGGTGGTCCATTAGAGGAGAATAAAGGAGACTGGAGAGAGAGTCATTGGGAGGGTAGTAGAATTTGTGATTTGACTGTGAAAGGAGCCAGGACTGGAAGTGTTTAAAATAGAAAAGGGAGAATGAAGTTAAGAGAGAGGTAGAGTTACAGTGGAAGGCCACCAAAACCAAATAAGTACAAGGATGCCATAAAGAGACCTGTTACTTTATACATTAATTAAAAACAGAATTTAAAATGAAAGATAACTGGGTGAGAAGAATTTTTATCTCATTTTTGGATAGTAAAATTTTCTAGTATACATGTATCTCATCTTCACTGTTCATCAACATAAATATTAAATCGAGTATTTTAAAACAATAAAGTTCCAACTTAGAAACCAAACTCATCACACTATGTCTTGTTTTGTTTCAGGATGGCTTGTGTTTTGAGACAAAAATCTCACAATGTGGACAAGGCTGGGGTAATCTCAAGCCAATTTCCTGTCTTTTCCTCCCAAATACTATATGTACCCCATGCAAAGATTCATCAACATGTTTTAGAAAAATATAAATCCATGCATATAAAAATTTACTTTCAGATATTTTCAGACATTTTTCAAATACTCATTATTAAAAACAGTAAAAGTACCAATCAAAAACCAGCAAAGATTGTTCAGATATTCTAGTTTGCTTTTTATTTGCTGTTGTTACTTGTTCTTTCTCCCTCTTCTTCTCTCTTCCTCTCTCTCTCTCTCTCTCTCTCTCTCTCTCTCTCTCTCTCTCTCTCCTCTCTGTCTCTCTCTCTGTGTTTGTGTGTGTGTGTGTGTGTGTGTGTGTGTGTGGTTGGGTGTGGGTGTGTGTCTGTGTGTGTCTTTCTTTGTGGGGGTGGGGGATTGGATTCTGGATTTTCTTCCAGACAGGAAATGGCAACTGTTTCATCCACCCAAGGGCTGATAATATGGTCAATCATCACTACTTCCAATTTTATTTTCTCCTGTTTAAATTACAAACAAGGAAGAAAGGTCATTTAGGTTCAGAACATGCTTTATCTGTGGTTATTTTGCTTATAAATTGTCATCTAATAGTATCATTTTCTGTAATAAAGAATGTATTATGGAAATGGTGAGTGAATTCTATGTACTTAATGAACCGTATGACCTTAAAGAATATGTGAATGCAAGCATGGATTATACTTGTATCACAAAATAAACAGGTAAGACAACTCCAGTCACATTCAGATCATTGAAATCTAGGGATGGCCTATTTTAGCATCTTTCTATTTATTTACTTCCGTTCTGCTTATTGAAGCAAACAATGCTGCTGGTCTGTCCTCTTGCATTTAAGAAATGAACACATCATCACCTCCTGCTCAGATTATAACACTGGCATTTTAGGATCAAATTTATAAGAGCCATCACTTTTAAGCTCTGTGGGGTACTTTGCAAGCTGCTTTTACAATGACTCTTCCCTCAGATGCCCTCCTGATGCTCTTGAATACTGAGGATTATATCCTTCTATACTGGCGTTCACTTAAACGTCATTATTAAAAAATCTTTGCTAGTGACAACTGCAAAGAATTACTTCCTATTTGTGGTGACTTCACAGTACAGAAATATATTTTTCTATTGTGGAGTGAATTCATGATTTCATATTGATATTGAAATATTGTTTTAATAGGAGATTTATCTCGGAATTTAAAAGTACAACATCTTTAGCACGGATCTTTTTCAAATTCAATTTCAGACTAAGTGATATGGCACAGTTTCAATTAGATGATCGAGCCATTTATTTATTCATTGAATCAAGTATCAAAGTAAATCAGATTATACTCTAGATATTAGAACATGACGACATGTTATGTCTGTTCTCGTGTTCCATCTAAGTCTGAAGTATAAACAGTTCTTCCTTCATGCTCGACACAGCCCACTCTATTAAATTTAAAGAAGTGTAAAAGAAGGCAAGGTTTTGTCTCTCATAGTGCAGAGGGGAATGATCCACAACCAAAAATCAGGTATGGGAGGGTTTTATGATTTCGATAATTTTATTATGAAATTTGAGAGACTAAGTAGTACATTGCTAGAATGAACCATTAATATCAGAATAGAGTTTAGTGACCATCGATACTGGCTCCATTCATTATAACTGTATCCTATCAGTGTATTGGGCCTTTTCAGTCATCAATAAAGAATTAGAGAAAAGTAAAACATGCCAGCTTATGTTCATCTGTAAATAGCAAGAGGATATGTTAAACATACACAACCCGAGAATCTGGATTAGTAGGTAAAACACAAGCTCTTTATTTATTTGCTTATTTGTTTACTGAAAATGTTCTGGACAAGAAAACCTTCCATAGGCTAAATACATGATTATTCATTTTAGACACTGCCAAGAATTTCAAAATCTACTATGAATCAAGTCCACATTCCAAATTGAGCACTTAACAGGGACAGGCAGGGATACATAGATATTGAAAAACATGATAAAACAATTGTTGACAGTTGGTCGATTGCTATGTATTGCTATTCAGAATTCTATACCTGAAAGTCTAGGCCAATGCGTGACTTCTGTTTACAAACTTTTGTTGTACAAACCTTGTTTCTTAATTTAAAACTATTGGTAAAATAAAATTGTCTATAGCAAATTACTGGAGGAATTAGATGTACTTGGAAAAGGAGTGACCTCATTGAAGGAGAAAAGACCAGGAAAAAAAAGATGAAGAAGAGGAGGAAGCAGCTACTATGAGGGGAGAGGAACCATAATTGCACGGCCAGGAGAAACAGCAAGTTTCTGGGGTATGCTGCTGGGGACTTAGCAGGTTAGCAGTTAGAAATATAGAATAAGATTCATCAGTAAATGACAAAGCCAAATGAAATAACCACAGTCTGATTTTAATTTACTTGTAAGCTAGTTGGGGATAAGCTTAAATTAGTCATACTATAAATAATAATTATTAAGTTTCATCACTATGTATATGTGCTTACAAAAGATATTTTTATGTGCACACCTAGTGTTTTGTTGTTTATTTACTTTGTTTGATAGCTTGTTTTGAGACTAAGTCTCATTCTGAAATCCAGGTTCACATTCTATCAGTGCCAGTACTGAGATTACAGGTATGAATCACTTTTATTTCTTTTATAAAGGATATATACATATGTGTGTGTGAGTGTGTGTTTGTAAAATCTGCCTACATATTATTTTACCATATATATGATATGTAGGCAGATTTTGTTCTACATTATGACCATAGCATAAATAGTCACTCATATCCAACATGGCAGGGAGTACTCCTTACCACACACCTATTGAAATTCATTGTTATTAAATATGTACCACTTTCCCAAGAAGTGCTACAAGTCCAACTCACAGACAGCTGCTAAAGACTCGCTTGCCATTACTAACGAGTCAAGAGCATAAAGTCTTAATAATCCACGTTATCTACAAGTCAAAGGCCATCTGTGGTTATAAGCTTGCACTGTTTCTGAGGGCAAATCAAATGTCTTAAAACTCTCTCTTCATAATAAAAACTGATTCTCATGCAGTTCGAGAAATTCCTTGACTTCACATACCCAGCACTTGTTGCCTGTGCATGGATTGATTGCTAAAGCATATTTTTTATTCTTCATGTTGTCTTTCATGAAAAAGGAGATTAAAAAATCCATTGGACTGGTCCACAATTTCTCATTTCATAGCTTATTCTTTCAGGATTCTCAGTTATATGGCTTTTTAAGAGCAACCTTTCCCTTCAGCTCAAGAGTCATGCACAGGTTAGTCATACAAAGCCTTTTTACATTTTTCATTGAGACATCAATTATGTATCTAGTGGTTGAATATTATTTTGAGTCATTTTAAATAATTGTGAGCATTACTTGGCTGAGTACTTTTTGTCTGGAATTATATATTAGCATAAAATTCTAATTAAAAAAACAATATAGAATCATTTGTGTGCTACAATTCATAGAGTGCTCTTACCTTAAACTGTCTTTGTTTATCACTCTATTTTATCTGGTAAATTTCATAGAGTTGAAAAGTTAAGTCGTGCTAATGTTTTTTAAAAAAATATTAAAATCGTCTGCTAACAGGATGGGTCATAATTTAAGAAGTTGTTCTTTCAACGACTGAAATAAAATACAAGCCACCATCATTTTTGGTGTATTTATTCTGTTTTCATTGGGAGATCTAGTCACATTTGTCAGCAATCTAAGCCATTGTAGAACTATAATCTATTTGATCCCTGAATACCTTTATCCATTTGCTGTGCTGAAATGGCTGTGGTCTGTGTGGATTCTACAGGACTTCTGGAGAATGGATTGTCCAAGAATCACATGGCTCTTCCTTTTTTTTCTTTCTTTTTCTTATTTTTTCGGACCTGGGGACCGAACCCAGGGTCTTGTGTCTGCTAGGCAAGCGCTCTACCACTAAGCTAAATCCCCAACCCCACGTCTCTTCTTATAAGAACAGAAATCCCATTAGGACAATTCCATCCCCTAGAATAAATATCTTCCTCAGAGAATAATCTCTAGGCACAATCTCACTTCAAAGTGTATATTTTTTTGTCTATTTTTAGAACAGTGTTTTTTAGGAAATTCATAGTGAAACTGATTGGTAGTTAGAATGAAAATATAGGTTCACGTATTTGAATAGCTTGTTTCCAGTTGGTGGGTTGTTTAGCAAAGATTAGGAGGCGTGACCTTGTTGCATAACATGTGCCACTGAAGGTAAGGTCTTAGATTTCAAAAGCCCATGTGGTCTTAGTCCCTGTCTGTCTCTGTCTTTCTCTGCTTGAGGATCAGATTTAAGTTCTCATATGCTGTTCCAGACAAAGACTACCTGCCTGCCTGTCAAAGTGCTCCCTGCCATGATGGTCATAAATTAACCCTCTGAAACCGTAAGCAAGACCTCTATTAAATGTTTCCTTTCATAAGAACCTTGCTCATGATGTCCCTTCAGAACCAAAAAAATTAAAAAAATAAAATAAAAAGTAACTAAAACCCTGCTCATGGATTTTCCGATTGCTTTTATATATTTCCTGCTTCCACACTTGCATAAATTCTTTCCAGAAAGTTGCATTTTTTATAGTAACTGAACCTCCAATTATATTTGATTAGCCCCTGTACTCTTTGATGATGGAATTCTACCATGGTTGGACATGTAAATTATTGCATGTTTAATCATTTTTTAAACATATCATATACAGTATATTCACTACCCCAAGCAGCTTATTTATGTGTAATCTATTCATTTTTTCACTCTCTAAGTCTTGGCAACAAATGTCTTCTATCATTTTTCTGAACCCCACATGGAATGATACAAAGTTTTTCCTGTCCAAATTGACTTCTTTCATTTAGCAATATATATTTACCTTTTTCGCATCTTGTAATGCACTGCTCACAAATGTTTTACTGCTTAAAGGCTCTGTATTTTCCTTTACCAATAATTTGCTGGAAATATCTTTTTCAAGCTTCTGCAGTCTTAATTAATCAAGCTAATATTATATGCATGTTCATCTTTTCACGTGAAATATATATATATATATATATATATATATATATATATATATATATATATATATATATATATAAACTTTGTGTATAAATCAAGGAAAGAAATGTCTGGATCATGAGGGAGCACATTCAGCTTCATGAAGGCATTAGAGATTATTAATGAATTTAGAGGTTAAAAACTATTCAGTGCATAGCACAGATGAAAGTTTCTCTTCACCACGTGTGTGTGTGTGTGTGTGTGTGTGTGTGTGTGTGTAGTTATCGACGTGATGTCAGTTTAAAGTGCTATTCTTTTATATGGTGTCACCTTGTTCCAGTCTACAGGTAGCTCTCCTTAGAGACAAAGAAACCACAAACTCTTTTGCTTTATGTTAATATTTGATAAGGAATCCTGTGTTTTACAAAGCACTTCTGCCCAGAGGAAGAAAAATGTATTTATTGAATATTTATTTCTAGTCTGTTGGGGTTTTCAAGAAAATGTGAATTTGTTGCAAAGCATAAGACAAAACAGAACTACATCTCCATGGTATGTCTAATAAAACAGAACGTGTCAAACACAATTGAAATTGACATTTCTACTGTGGAAGTGTAGAGGCCACAGCTTTCTTTTTGGAAATTCAGCAGTGGTATCACAAATGTAAAAATAGATCCATGGAATGTGGTGTGAATAGTGAACTTTGCCATAACTCATCAGATTTGTCATAAAAATGACTCAAATCTGAATTCATAAATATGTGTTGTACCTCTCAAGAAACCTAATGTTTTGAAAAATCTCACTTTAAAATTTAAATGATCACTTTATTTTGCATGAATTATTCCAGTTGAAAT
Source organism: Rattus norvegicus (assembly GCF_021556685.1). Classification (NCBI taxonomy): domain Eukaryota; kingdom Metazoa; phylum Chordata; class Mammalia; order Rodentia; family Muridae; genus Rattus; species Rattus norvegicus. The sequence goes on from NC_141548.1 coordinate 70,594,857, forward strand.
TAATTTTCTTCTTCATTGTAGATAATAGATTGCTTTATCTTCTTATAACTACAAATTAAATTTAGAACTTATGTACGTATAGTCAGGTGTGTAACATAATGGTTTGTAAATTTCAAGTTTCTTATCTCTAAGTACATAGTTGTATATAACAATATTGTTTTTAGGTTGATCTTTCAAGTTGCATATCCACTGTCTGTTTATGTGTGTATGCATGTGCATATGTGTGTGAATGCATAAGTGCATGTGTATGTATGTTTGTATAAGTGTTTGTGTAGCTCTGTGTATACATATATGTACTTGGATGTGGGGATCTGGGTGTTTGTGTGGTGATCTAAAGCAAGCAATAAAATTTTAATATCTCTCGGTAATTATGTTATTAAAGTTAATTTGACACTTTTACATGATATTCAAGGAAATCTTAAAACTGCTTTACTTCTTAACCATCAAATATGGTGTAGAACTTTCTAATATTTTACAGAAATACATCTCTGTCCACTGATTTATTGTAATTAGTCAAAACATTTTAAATCTTCATCCTGATTTTTTAATTTTTCTCTTTATTCATTCAGTAAGTTCCATGACTCATTGCCTGACTTGATTAACAATTACCATGAAATGTTATCTTATATTTTTATTTTTAGTACACCTGTCACCATACTTTATGTTAAATAAACAGTACAGTTACATAATCATCTACCACATTTATTTATTCATTCATTCATTCATTCATTCATTCATTCATTCATATATCCAACCACCATTTCCCTGTTGTCATCTCCTCCTCCCACTCCCTCCCCCTACTGCCACTCCATACCCCATTCACTAGTCCTCCATTTCTCCTCTTATAGATATCAATCAGTTATGGCATAGCAAGTAGAAGTAAGACAAGGCACCTCCTCTCCTATTAAGATTGGACTAGAAGAAGCATCCCAATAGGAGGAAGGGTTCCCAAATCGTCCTGCTCCCACTATTGGGAGTCCCAAAAGAAGAGCAAGCAACACAATCTGTACATATATGCGGAGAACCTAGTTTAGACTCATGCACACTCTTTGGTTGATAGGCCAGTCTCTGAGCCCCTGTAATTTCTCTGCACTTTATCTGATGTTGGCTATCATCGGGCTGTATAATGCCTTTATCATATATAAATATGTTCCTTGTATCCCTTGTCTCTCTAAGACTTTTGTTGGATTTTTGTTAAAGGCATTTTTAACATCTGAGGTTATGATCATGTGGTTTTAATACTTTTAGCTTGTTCATATGATGGATTACATTGACAAATTTTTGCATGTTGAACCAACTCTGCATTTTTGGGATGCAATCTGGGATGTATATTGGACGACATTTTTTTATGTGTACCTGTATTCTGTTTGTATTTTATTGAGTATTCTTGTATCAACTTTCATAAGGAAAGTAGTTCTGAAATTCTCTTTCTTTGCTGAGACTTTGTGGGATTTAAGGATCATGGTGACTGTGGCCTCATTGACTGAGTTTGGCAATATTCTTTCTGTTTCAATTTTGTGGAATATTTTCAGGAGTATTGGTACTATCTCTTCCTTGAAAGTCTGGTAGAATTCTGTGTTAAAACCATCTGGCCATGGGTTCTTCTTTGCTTTTGTTTTCTTTTTTCGTTTTGTGCTTTTCTTTCTTTCTCTCTCTCTCTCTTTCTTTCTTTCTTTTCTTTTTTCTTTGTTGTAGGGAGACTTTTAATGTCTGCTTCTATTTCCTTAGGGATGTTAGGTCTATTTAACTTGTTTATCGGATCTTAAAAGTTTATTTTATTTTGCCATCTTTGGCCATCTCTAGACCAGAAAATCTGTCATTAACAGTAACTGGTGAAATGACCTTACAATTCCAGCCTCCAACGCTATTAGAAATAAATGTGTTTTTGGTATTTTCTATAACAGCCAAGCAACAATTGTATGTTCTCAGAAAAGAAGTGGAATTAAAATACTAGAGGTCATTTTTAAAAATTTCTTCTTCTAACATTTAGCAAAAAGGTATGACTAGTTTGCCCATGTTTTTATTCATTTCTATATCAATTTGGTTCTAGAAAATAGAAACCCAGAAAAACTTAAAGAAATAATACTTTCTATTTCTTTAAGTCTACTTGCAGTTTTGACCAACAAAAATGAATTATTTTATCTTAATCTCCTTTATACATGTCCACTGAATATTATCTTTCCACTGTCTTTTTAGTATTTAAAAAGTACTCTTTTAAAACTCTTTACAGTATAAAAATCCATTTATCATTTGAAAGGAAATATATATTTATATAAATAGTTCTCTCTTTTTTGTTAATTTTACACTCCAGATTTTATTCTCCTCCTGGTCCATTCCTGAGGGTTTCACATTCCATACCTCCTCCCGACCCCCTGCACTCACCTTCCCATCCCTGGTCTCCACAAGGATGCCCCCACCCCACCCACCCCACCCACCCCACCCAGACCTCTAAACTTCCTGGGGCCTCCAGTAACTTGAAGGTTTGATGCACCTTCTCAGACTGAACCTACACCTGGTAGTCCTCAGCTGTATATGTGTTGGAGGCCTCATCTCAGCTGGTGTATGCTGCATGGTTGGTCATCCAGTGTCTAAGAGATCTCAAGGGTCCAGGTTTAGACTGCTGTTGGGCCCTTCAGCTTGTTGAACTTTTTGAATTCTGTGGACTGTATCTTGGGCATTCTGTACTATTTTTTGTTAATATCCTCTAATTGGTGAGAACATACCATGCATGTCCATTTGGACCTGAGTTACATCACTCAGGATGATATTTTCTACTTTCATCCATTTGACTGCAAAACTCAGAATGTCCTCATTCTTAATAGCTGAGTACTATTCTACTGTGTAAATGAACCAATACTTTCTGTATCCATTCTTCTGTTGTGGTTAACCTGTTTTTTCCCCCAGGTTCTGGCTATCACAAATAAGGCCACTATGAACATAGTGGGATATGTGCCCCTGTGGCATGGTGGGGTATCATTTGGGTATATTCCCAAGAGTGGTATTTCTGGATATTTAGGTAGATCTATTTCCAATTTTCTGATGAACCACCAAACTGATTTACAGAGTCTTTGTATCTATTGGCAATCCCACCAGCAGTGGAAAAGTGTTCCTCTATTTCCATATCCTTATCAACATTTGTTCTCACCTGAGGTTTTTTGATCTTAGCCATCCTGACTTGTATGAGGTGAAATTTTGATTTGAATTTCTCACTAAGAACTTTGAACATTTCTTTAGGTATTTCTCAGCCATTTGAGATTCCTAAGTTATGAATTCTTGGTTTAGTTTTATATTCCATTTTTCAAGTGGGTTGTTTTTTTCTTTGGTGGTAACCTTCTTGAGTTCTTTATATATTTTAGCTATTATTCCTCTACCAGATGTGGGGTTAGAATTATTCCCAATCTGTACGATGCTAATTTGTCTTATTTACTATGACTTTGCCTTACAGAAGCTTTACAGTTTCATAAGGTCCTGTTTATCAATTCAAGATCTTAGAACATGAGCCATTGGTGTTATGTTTAGGAAATTTCTGCCCGTGCCAATGAGTTCAAAGCTCTTTCCCACTTTCTCTTCTACTACATTCAGTGCATCTGCTTTTATGGTGAGGCCGTTGATCCACTTGGACTTTGTTCAAGGTGACAAATATGGGTCTATTTTCATTTTTCTACATACAGACATCCAGTTAGACCAGGACCATTTAATGAAGATGCTTTCTTTTACATTGTATATTTTTGGCTTCTTTGTCAAAGACCAAGTGTATGTAAGTGTGTGGTTATATTTTTTGGGTCTTCAATTCTATTCCATTGATCAACTTGTCTGTCTCTATACCAATTCATATGCAACTTTTATCATTATTACTCTGTAGTAGAGCTTGAAGTCAGCAATGGTGATTCCCCCAGTCATTATTTTATTGCTAAAGATTGTTTTAGCTATTTTGGCTTTTTGCCTTTCCAGATGAATTTGAGAATTGCTCCATGTCTTTGAAGAATTGTGTTGGGATTTTGACAGGGACTGCATTGAATTTGTAGATTGCCTTTGGTCAGACGGCCACTTTTACTATGTTAATTCTTCCAATCCATGAACACAGGACATCTCTTCCTTTTCTAAGATCTTCTTCGATTTTTTTCTGGAGAGACTTGAAGTTCTTATCATAAAGGTCCTTCACTTGTGTGGTTAGAATTTACCTGAAAATATTTAATAATATCTGTGGCTATCATGAAGGGAATTGTTTCCCTAATTTCTTTCTCAGCCTGTTTATCATTTGTGTAAAGGAATGCTAGTGATTTATTTGAGTTAATTTTATATCTGGCCACTTTGCTGAAGTGGTTTATCAGCTGTAGAAATTCTCTGGAAGAATTTTAGGGGTCACCAATATATACTATATTAGCATCTGCAAATAGTGTTACCTTTAATTCTTCATGGCCAATTTGTATCCCCTTGATCTCTTTTTGTTGTCCTTATTGTTCTAGCTAACACTTGGAGTACTATATTGAATAGATATGGGGAGAGTGGCCATCCTTGTCTTGACTCATATTTTAGTGGGATTGCTTCAAGTATCGCTTCATTTAATTCGATATTTGCTCTTGGTTTGCAGTAAATTGTTTTTATTATTTTTAGGTCTGTAAGATAAAAAAAGTCTCATATATATATATATATATATATATATATATATAACCCTTTTAAATAAATTAATTATTTGATTAATTTACGTTCAAAATGCTGTGCCCCTTCTGGTTGGCCCTCATAGTGTGCCTCCCTCATTCCCCTTCTCTGACTCATTAAGCCTCTGCATCCTCTCCTCCTGAGGCCACATAAGGAAAGCATGCTGCAGTCAGGGTACGACTTCAGGTTGAGTCTCTGTTCTAGTAGGTGGGGGACCCACATGGATACTGAATTGCATGTCTGCTACATATGTGTCAGTGCGGGGCCTCCTTTTAGCCTATGTGTGTTCTTTAGTTGGTGGCTCAGCCTCTGAGATCTCCCAGGTCTCCACGTTAGTTGAGTCTGTTGGTTTCTTGTAGGATACCCATCCTCTTTAGGGCCTTCAATCCTTCCCCCAACTCTTCCATTAGAGTCCTCAACCTCAGTCTAAAGGTTGGCTGTGTGTAGCTACATCTGTTTCTGTCAGCTACGTGGTAGATCCTCTTAACAATTTTTTATGTTAATTTGGAAATTCAAATAGTGTTAGTTCGGGGAAATACACAGAAGCAGTTTTAGAACATTAACTAACATTAAGAACATTAAGAACATTAAGGGTTTTGTCCAAAGATGACTGTATATCCATACAGATTATGAACATGTTTGACATGGTCAGTCCCAGTGCACAGGGAATCAGACTACAAAGAAATTGGCAGCCTTATTTTTTCCCTAGAAAGTAAATTTGTGCATATGTCTGCCGTGTTTTCTGTTCAGCTATGCCACTAGAGTAGCCATAGCATACAGCTGGCTGACAAACCAGGAACTCAAGGAACTGGCCAAATTTTCTTCTCAGGAGACATGGCTTACAGCTGTTGTAGTTTTCAAGCATAAGGACACATACAGGAAGATGATCCACCAAGAAAATGAAAACATTAAAAGTCGCTTTAGTTTTAAAAACTAATCACCTATAGAGGAAGATACCTAGATAACAAGACAATGTTTCTGACACCTAATTTTTTTTAATTTTCTTTCTGTTGTTTAGATTCAGCAAAACATATTGAGTATTCTCAGGTTGTTTTGGGGAAATTTTTTTATATATGCATAAATGTATCTATATGTATGTCTATCTCTGTGCATCATTCTAGTCTCTTTATGAAAATTAAAGTAAAATAGTCATAAACACAAAACAAAATCAATTTAAATAGGAATATTTGTTTAGCTAAAGAATTACACCCAACACTAAGCATGTCAATATAATGTTAGCAGAGTAATATAGCTAAAATGGTATTAATTCTGGATCAGGTTTGGACCATTCTATTTACTTGCTATTCATCATATTCATGTATGTCTCACTATAGAAAATATATGTGTGATGGGGAAGCCTAGAACCTATGAGTCACATGGTTCTGGAAAGAAAGATAAAATGGTTTGAAAGAATCTACTGTTTGACATGGCTGAGTGAGGAAAGAGTGAGTTTTGGTCAAAAAAAGGTAGTTTTGCAACACTAAGAATTCAGAAAGAGAACTTCAGACCAATTTCCCTTATGAATATTCACGCAAAAATACTCCATGAAATTCTGGCAAACGAAATCCAAGAGCACATCAAAACAATCATCTACCATGATCAAGGAGGCTTCATCCCAGGCATTCAGGGATGGTTTAATATACGGAAAACCATCAACGTAATCCATTATATAAAGAAACTGAAAGGACAAAACCACATGATCATTCCATTAGATGCTGAGAAAGCATTTGACAAAATTCAACACCACTTCATGATAAAAGTCCTGGAAAGAATAGGAATTCAAGTCCCATAGCTTAATATAGTAAAAGCCATATACTGCAAACCAGTAGCTAACATTAAAATAAATGGAGAGAAACTTGAAGCAATCCCACTGAAATCAGGGACTAGACAAGGCTGCCTACTTTCTCCCTACTTATTCAATATAGTTCTTGAAGTTCTAGCCAGAGCAATCAGACAACAAAAGGAGATCAAGGGGATACAGATTGGAAAAGAAGAAGTCAAAATATCACTATTTGCAGATGATATGATAGTTTATTTAAGTGATCCCAAAAGTTCCACCAGAGAACTACTAAAGCTGATAAACAACTTCAGCAAAGTGGCTGGGTATAAAATTAACTCAAATAAAACGGCCTTCCTCTACACAAAAGAGAAACAAGCCGAGAAAGAAATTAGGGAAACGACACCCTTCATAATAGTCCCAAATAATATAAAATACCTCAGTGTGACTTTAACCAAGCAGGTAAAAGATCTGTATGATAAGAACTTTAAGCCTCTGAAGAAAGAAATGGAAGAAGACATCAGTAGATGGAAAGATCTCCCATGCTCATGGATTGACAGAATTAATATAGTAAAAGTGGTCATTTTACCAAAAGCGATCTACAAATTCAATGCAATCCCCATCAAAATACTAATCCAATTCTTCAGAGAGTTAAAGAGAACAATTTGAAAATTCATCTGGAATAACAAAAAACCCAGGATAGCTAAAACTATCCTCAACAAAAAAGGACTTCAGGGGGTATCACTGTCCCTGAACTCAAGCAGTATTACAGAGCAATAGTGATAAAAACTGCATGGTATTGGTACAGACACAGACAGATAAACCAGGAGAATAGAATTGAAGACCCAGAAATGAACCCACACACTTATGGTCACCTGATTTTTGACAAAGGAGCCAAAACCATCCAATGGAAAAAAGATAGCATATTCAGCAAATGGTGCTGGTTCAACTGGAGGTCAGCATGTAGAAGAATGCAGATCGATCCATGCTTATCACCCTGTAAAAAGGTTAAGTCCAAGTGGATCAAGGACCTCCACATCAAACCAGATACACTCAAACTAATAGAAGAAAACGTGGGGAAGAGTCTCAAATACATAGGCACTGGGGAAAATTTCCAGAACAAACACTAATGGTTTAGACTCTAAGATCAAGAATCGACAAATGGAACCTCATAAAGCTGCAAAGCTTCTGTAAGGCAAAGGACACTGTTGTTAGGACAAAATGGCAACCAACACACTGGGAAAAGGTCTTTACCAATCCTACAACAGATAGAGGGATTATATCCAACATATACAAAGATCTCAAAAAGTTAGGCTGCAGGGAGACAAATAACCCTATTAAAAATGGGGTTCAGAGCTAAACAAAGAATTCACAGCTGAGGAATGCCAAATGGCTGAGAAATACCCAAAGAAATGTTCAACATCTTTAGTCATATGGGAAATGCAAATCAAAACAACCCTGAGATTTCACCTCACACCAGCGAGAATGGCTAAGATCAAAAACTCAGGTGACAGCAAATGCTGTTGAGGATGTGGAGAAAGAGGAACACTCCTTCATTGCTGGTGGGGTTGCAGACTGGTACAACCATTCTGGAAATCAGTCTGGAGGCTCCTCAGAAAATTGGACATTGAAATTCCTGAGGACCCAGCTATACCTCTCTTGGTCATATATACTCAAAAGATGCCCCAACACATAACAAAGACACATGTTCCACTATGTTCATAGCAGCCTTATTTATAATAGCCAGAAGCTGGAAAGAACCAAGATGCCCTTCAATAGAGGAATGGATACAGAAAAGTGGTACATCTACACAATGGAATATTACTTAGCTATCAAAAACAATGACTTTATGAAATTCATAGGCAAATGGATGGAACTGTAAAATATCATCCTGAGTGAGGTAAGCTAATCATAGAAAAACACACATGGTATGCACTCATTGATAAGTGGCTATTAGCCCAAATGCTTGAATTACCCTAGATGCACAGAACACATGAAACTCAAGAAGGATGACCAAAATGCGAATGCTTCTTCCTTCTTTAAAAGGGGTACAAGAATACCCTTGGCAGGCAATAGAGAGGCAAAGATTAAAACAGAGACTGAAGGAACACCCATTCAGAGCCTGCCCCACATGTGGCCCATACATATACAGCCACCAAACTAGATAAGATGGAGGAAGCAAAGAGGTGCAGGCTGACAGGAACGGGATGTAGATCTCTCCTGAGAGACACAGCCAGAATACAGCAAATACAGAGGCGAATGCCTTCAGCAAACCACTGAACTGAGAACGGGACCTCCGTTGAAGGATTCAGAGAAAGGACTGGAAGAGCTTGAAGGGGCTCGAGACCCCATATGTACAACAATGCCAAGCAACCAGAGCTTCCAGGGACTAAGCCACTACCTAAAGACTATACATGGACTGACCCTGGACTCTGACCTCATAGGTAGCAATTAATATCCTAGTAAGAGCACCAGTGGAAGGGGAAGCCCTTGGTCCTGCCAAGACTGAACACCCAGTGAACGGGATTGTTGGGGGGAGGGTGGTGGTAATTGGGGGAGGATGGGGAAGGGAAGCCCATAAAGAAGGGGAGGGGAAGTGTTGGGGGGTGATGTTGTCCTGGAAACCAGGAAGGGGAATAACAATCGAAATGTAAATAAGAAATATTCAAGGTAATAAAGGTAAAAAAAAAATAAAGAAAGGTGTAGGTGAGGGCCTATCTTTGTGCTTCTCCACGAACACTGTTTTTTCATCGATTTCCTTTCATTTGAATGAGCACAGATGACCTTTCTGGACATAATACTTTGTTCATGTTTACCACACTCTGCATGCATTTTGCAAGAAAAGTGTTTTACATGTATTTATTCATTGTGCAGAGATTAGATTTTTGCTCCAATTTTAAATGTATAACTCTGATGAATAAATGACAGACAGATTCATGCCTAATCCAGAAATGTGAAGATCAGAATTTTGAGACACTTATTATTAGTCTTCTGAAAGCTTCCTTTTGTCCTCATAACAATATAAAGGATAAAGCAGTCAGATGCTATACTTTATATGTATGCTTTTGGTAGTTGAAAAACATAATTTTATATAAGTTGAAATATAGTTGTGTCTTCTTTTAGTACCTTTCTGCAGCTTCTAATAAATTGTGGCTGGTACTCAGTTTACCATTATGCAATGGATCAAAGGACAAAATGGCTGTATTTTCTTTTCCTGAAATCTGGGAAAAAGGCGGTTGTGGTGGACTTTAACTCTTTCACTAAACTGAGTTAAAGATAAATTTATTAATACTTTATTTACTTAATGATTTTATTTGGTGTTAAAAACTTTAATAGAAAACCAGGCATCTGTTTTTTCACAAGAAAGTTTACACTTACATCTACTAGGGCAAAACTACTATTTTCTCTCTTATACTAGGCTACTGAGCTTCTCTAAATATGTTGTGTGTGTGTGTGTGTGTGTGTGTGTGTGTGTTTCATATTACAATAAAACAATATATGAAACCTTGACTGATTCTTGAGAGATGGCAGTTCATGGGAATAGAGGTAGGAATCATGGGGGAAATCTTATTACTTAATTGTTCATCACAATTTGCTCAGATTGTTTTGTTACACAACAAATGACGAATTGCTTCAGTATAACACACTCACAATAGAAAGGTACCCTCCCTCATCTATCACTAGTCAATAAAAGGCCCATGTACCTGCTCAAATGCTAGTCTGATGAAGGCAATTCCTCAAGTATGGCTCCCTTCTCATAAATATCTCTAGTTTTTGTCAAGTTGACAAAGACCAACTACCACAGCTGTGGATGAGCTTATAGATAGGAATCTATTAATAGAGTGTGGCGGCATAACCTAAGGGAAGAGAGTACTCTAAATTTGGACCCAGAAACAGTACTAGTGGAGACATAATTGTTTGCAGAAAACACAAAACAATATGTTGTCAGAATGCAAAGTAAGGAAAATCCAATTTTTAAAAATTTATTGGTTATCGTATTTATTTACATTGCAAATGTTATCTCCTTTCCTGGTTTCTCCTCTGTAAACCCCCTATCCCATCTCCCCATCCCTGTTTTTTGAGGGTGTTCCCCCATTAACCCCTCTCCCACCTCACTGCCCTTGCATTCCCTTATGCTGGGGCATTGAGCCTTCACAGGACTAAGGGCTGCCCCTCTCATTGATGACAGAGAAGCCATCTTTTGTTACATGTGCAGCTTTTGTCATAGGTCCCTCCATGTAGGAAGGTCTCCCATGCTCAAGGATTGGCAGAATAGAAGAATGTCAGTTGATCTATTCTTATTGCCTTGTACAAAGATCAAGTCCAAGTGTTTCAAAGACCTCCACATAAGGCCAGATACATGGAAACTAATAGAAGACAAAGTAGGAAAGAGCCTTGAACACATGGGCACAGAGGAAATTTCCTGAACAGAACACCAATGGCCCAGGCTCTAAGATCAACTATAGATATATGAGATCTCATAGAAATGAAAAGCTTCTGTAAGGCAAAGAAAAATATAAATCTTAAAACTCTAATATTTTGGAAATAGCACTGCTGTACAGAGAGTAATTTATGGAATGTTAACACAGATATTTTGGTTACACTGAAAAGAAAGGAGAAAAGGGGGATGAAAATGGATAGCAGTAGTTGTTAGAGGAAATTGTAATCAGAATATATGGTATGGAAAAATTTTTAAAAGATGCTTGATGCTCTTGCCTAAGCTCATATTTCATTTCTGAACACCCATGAATGGTTGCTAACAACCTCCAGTAACATTATTTCCTGGGAACCCAATGTTGTCTTTTGGCTTCCAAAGGCAACTGCTTTCACATGTGCATATGTGTACACATGAAATGCACACATGCACACACAGATTAAAACAAAATAAATGTATGTATTTTAATATAAACAATTAAATAGTAGGACAGGTAGTTAAGTGATTATAAATATGAGGACAATATCAATAGTGACGAAGGGTACAGTAAATACAAATGTAATGTTGCCTATATTTTAAAGATATGGCAATTATAGAAATTAAGAGATTATACATAAAATCAGATTTTTTTATTGTAAGAGATAATAAAACATAATATGTGTGAATAGAAAGTTCATAAAAGAAACATTATGGTAGCTATAACTACATAATGGGCCTAACACTGTGAGAATGGGCAAGTTTAATACCTTCCTCTCTTCAACAAATAGGTCATCTATATAAAAATTAACAGAAAAAAATGGTGAAGTTAAAACACTTCATAAATTAAATTGATCCAAAATTATCTACAATGCATTCCAGTAAAACACTAGGGAGTACACTTTCCTCCCAGTAGTACATGGAACTTTCTTGAAAATTGAACACATTTTAGGAGTCAAATCAAGTCTCAGCACATAGAAGAGAATTGGAATAATATGCAGCTTCCTATCTGACAACCATAGATTAAAATTACCTATCAACAAAAGTAGATACTGCAGAAAGTACATAAGCTCACTTAAATTGAATAAGTCTCTGATGAATGAAAATTGGTCCAGAACAGAAAAAAAGAAGAAAATTAAGTTCTTGGAATTGATTTGCCATGAAACCACATGGCAACAAACCTACAAGGTACAATGAAAGTAATTCAAAGTTCATAACACTGAGTTCCCATAGTTTAAAAACAAAACATAGCAGAGCAGTCAACAACAAAAAACTAGACTAATATCACTGAAATAAAAAGTATTTATTTCTTACCATACTAAATGTCTTGTTTGTAAAACTTTTGTAGACCATTTTATAATATTCCTTCAGTTTGTTTACTTATCTTTATATGAAGTGTAACTTAGAAATGAAAAACTTAAACTATTCATTTCATTATTTTTATGGATTATTATCAAACAATATTCTTTCTTTAGAAGAAAGAACTAAAGAGATCTCATATTAACCACATAATAACACATTTAATATACCCAGGAAAAAAGGGAAAGTACTAAAGTAGTAGTTGGGAAAAACATAATCAAAACCAGGGCCAAAATCAATGGGATTATGGATAGGAAACCAGGAAAGGGAATAACTCTTCATTTGAAATGTAAATAAAAAATATCCAATAAAAAGAGAAACAGTAAGCAAAATTTTAATTCATCAAAAAATCAAATAATCAGAGACAAATAATCTGTTCTTTAAGAAAAATCAATAAAATTGACAAATGTTTAGCTAAAATATCCAAAAAACAATATAGAAATTCCAAATTACTAGAATTCATAATGAAAAAGAAGACATTACAGTAGACACCAAGGAAATTTAGACAATTATAAGGTTATATTTAAAAAAATAGACATTGTCCAAACTGAAATAAATCAAAAGAAAATGGATGAATTTCTTGCTATAAACAATCCCCAATTTAAATCAAGGTGAAACAAGTGATCTATAAAATGCTGCATTACTAGTGAAATGAGAGTAACAAAATCTTACAATGAAAAAGAGCCCAAGACCAGATGGATTCACTTTATAATCTACAAGAGCTATAAATAAGGCATTCTTCAAATTGCTCTGAAAAAGAATGATAGAGCATTTTTTTATTCTTTTGTATGAACCTGTTATTTCCTGATTCCATAACCACAAACAAATCTGACAATTAAAAAGAAAAAGAAAAACTTAACCCAATATTCTTTATCTAACATAGATGAAAAATTCTTAATAAAATAGTTGAGAATTTGATGGTAAAACATATGTAAAAGATTATCTATTGTGATCAAGTAGGCTTGATTGCAGAGATGTAACCATGATTCAATATATGGCAAATGATGAATATAATCTCGCATACAACCAAACTGTAAGTGACAAAGGCTACAGCCAATATTTCCAATGTAATTGAGAACAATACATTGATGTACACTTTTTCATACCATTGTATATCACACTTGAAGTCTTACCTAAGAGACATGAGAAAGGTGGTTGAAGTCAAATATAATTAGTGTTTTAAGGGGATAAATGAATGACTATAATAGAAAATTTAAATGGAGTGTATAAATAGAGGGCAGATTTTAAGAGGGAGGGAAAACAACAGGAAATGGCTTTTGAAAATTTGTATGAAAATCTACTATAGTTTTTTCAAATATATACATACAAAGGAATTGAAAAAGACTCATATAATAAGAGAGATAAGGCACCAATTAGACATTTTGTGCTACAAAAAAAAACCAAACAAACAAACAAACAAACAAAAGCCTCCAGTGCTAGGAATAGTTTACATCTTGTTGAGTGATAGGCCAAAAGTATTCCATAGTCTCCAACAAATACAATATCAGGCACTAGACTTGCACAAGTTAAGACAAAATCCCATCATGGAAAAAGGGAAGTGAATACGAAAATCTCAGATCTAACCACAAAGTTATTTGCAATTGATTCATGCTGGGGAAGAAACAAATCCATTTTCTCCAATGAAGTGCCAGTGAATTTACCAACCATACTCAAGGGCAGGTCTCATACCAAAGAGTAGTTACCCAATAAGTAATGAGGACAGTGATTCTTTTGTAGACACAAGCGCATATGTGTGTGTGTGTGTGTGTGTGTGTGTGTGTCTGAGTTTATGTGTTTGGTGTGTGTGCAAGTGTGTGTGTCTTTGATGGGAATATTGTGGTCTTCAAAATGAAATATAAATAAAATATAAATAAAATAATGATAGTAGTGTTTATTAAATATGCATATTTATAAATGTATATATATATATATTTTAAACACCTAGAATCTGAGGGTATTTTGCTATGAAGTTAGGAAAAATAAAATATTGTATCTACTAAAGGAAATGAAAGAATTAGTCTGTGAAATTCCATATTTTGATTTTATTGGAGATGAAAGAGCAAGAAAGAGACAGAATATGAAGTTTGTTTTATAATAAAGCAGTAAGATTTTGAAGAAGTTTATAGAAGAAATAAATGTAATCAAATATAGTACATGAAAAAATTAAAATAAACAGCTTTCAGTGACTAAAATGTGTATAAGCCAATATTAAATATACTTAACTAAATGAAAATTCAAAAGGAATGCAATTTTACAATTGCTAAACATGATTGTCAAAATCATAATCAAATTAATTGGATAAAGTAATACACAATTAGCACTAGAAAACAAATATCTAAATAAATATATAAGCATATATATCAACACTATCTAAAGATAGTAAAGAATAAAGAAGGGCCTTTTACCCAGTGCCCTTTATATTACTTCATTGATTGAATTTAAGTAATATACTCATAATTCAAAGTAAAAAGATATAATTTAAGACAGCTATAATTTCTACTTTGAATCATGATTTTCTACAATTAATTTGTGATGGTTTAAGTATAATTTCCTAGATCTTCTTGAACCTTCCTGTAGGTAGGCATTTTTTCTGCTCAAAATGAGACAAGTATTAAATGTACCTCCTACTCATGCAATCATAGCTCAGTTGCCACAGTGAACTTGAGAAAATGCTGCAGTCACAAGAGTGATTAAAAAATGTTTACAGGTTAAAAGCTCAATATGATTTAGTTGTCAGATTACATGAAAGATAAAACTAAAACAGAAAATAAAAATGAATTTCTATTATATTTTCATAACTGTTAGTAAAGGTTCTGCTCACATAAGAATGCTCTAGATCAAATTGTTAGAGTTTTCATAATCACCTCTTTAAAATTATTCCATAAGCTGTTTTAAAAGCTAAATACAAAATGACCATCGTGGTAGCTTTCAAAAACATACCGTCTTATCACTTTAAGTTTTCTGCAGGAAATATGTGTGCAATGCAGATTGTAGCCAAACATAATAAAGGCGATATTAATTCTCTTAGCACCTATGACCAAAATTTATAGAACTTTAGAGACTAATTCTGTCCTTGATTCTACTAAATACTGTATTTTATAAAATTTTATAGCAAAAGTATTCACAGATTCCCAAAATATATATTTTGAAATATGCACATATAATAGAACCTTTTGTGTGTGAGTAAATACCTCATTAGAGCTTGTCTACATTTCATTTTTATAGATTATTATATGCTAATTAAAGAAATACCTCTTTATTTTAAGAAAAAAATGAGATATAGGAAAATTTATAGATGTCACAATACTGTAAAGCTTAAGATATCCCATCAAGAAACCATCTGTGACTACAATTTTGTGTCACCAAATGTGATCCATAAAATTTTAATCCCAGTTGCAATTAGACACATGGGCATTACAGATGAGGAAACAAATCGGGATGAACCAACCTTACTTTTCTTGGATTTATAGTCTCATCTTCATCAAGAGGGAGATCATGATTCCTAGGAAGTGTGTCACTAGACATGAATGATGATGTTTGACTAAGACACTTTTGATGGTAATCACAGTGGGAAACTGTTAGGTCTTAAGTGGTAAAATGCAAAAGCAAACATTAATAGTTTATAGCTAAGGTTCCTGTGAGAACAAAGACATGAAGTGGTCATTGTGTTATGAAAGTCTAGGCAGCGTCAGTCATTTGTATTATTTTAAACACTGAACATGCTCATGCTCTTATGTTTTTGTACAGATCTGGATGAGTTAGAACACTGTTATCTGGAATAAAAGCGTGATTGTTTTGGTTGAGATTAAGGGTATCAGAATCAATATCTTCCCCCGAAAGCTCACAGAGGTTTCTATTTTTGTCTCTTTTCTCTATCTGCTTGATATTCAGTGTAAATAATTGCCTTACATGCCCAGCACCTGCATCAGTGAAAAAAGATGGCACTGCATGGGACAGCACCATGAAAATGATCAAGTCATCTTATCCAAATGAGATGAGAAAGTTCTTTCTTGCTGAGATTGGAATTTTCCATCAGTGTCCAAGACTATTACTGCTGTAAATGGACAGCCCTGTGGTTTCTGTGAATTGATTGAGCATCTCACTTTCCCTGAAACCTGAAAATCCTTGAAACTGGTATGGGAAAAAAATCTTCTAACATCTAGAAAATCAGCAACTCTCCGGGCTACAACCTGAACTCAAGAAAATGCCTCTTGTTACACTATCAATTCACACAATTTTGAGCTTGAAAGTACCTTCATGTATTACAGCATTCTGGTGAAGAAAATCACAGGACTAAAACCCCGAAGGCTAAGATAAAATTCACAAAGCCGCTTTATTATATTCTGAGAAGTAGGCAGGTTCTCTGACTACCAAGTGAATGCATTTTTTTTCTCTGCTACCTATATGTCCTGTGCTACTTTAAGTAGACCTCACTAAAATTTCTCTTCCAACTTTGAGCATAAAATTTCTTTCAAAAATTATTTAGAGATAAATCACACAGATTTATAGACCACAAGTGTTAGAGAAATTAAGTTAAATTCTACATATTGCTTCTGAGCCTTAAGACTTAAAACTTCAATTGGAACGGTGACAGCTTAATGCTATGCTAGTATTATTCAGCTAGATTTTAAAACATGCAAATTGCTTTGTAGTAGCGTCTTGGAACTAATACTATATACAGTGATATAGGAAGTAATAAGAATAGACACTGTTTGCACACAGTACATTATGATGGGTACAATAACGTACTTTTTCTCTACTTGTCAGAGCATTTCATCATCATCAGAACTGTAAACGAGTCATCTCACTCTATTAATTTGCTATTAGTGGTTCAAATAGCTATGGACAAAAGCTCAAATTAAATTTGGGGGGGAAACAGTCATGAAATAATCCAATTTAAAATCCATTACTGTAATACTTCAACATTTAACTTTCTCTTCAAGGACTATGTCTAAGGTCATTTCTAGTAAGTCAGTTGTTTGCTCTGGAGAAGAATGTACCACAAAACATTTATCAATTGTTTGAAATGCCATGGCATATCACATAAAGTAAACACAATTCAAACTTTTTAAGAGGTTCTTTACTACTTCATTAATTTCAGCGATTAAATACTTTAGTTTTAAACAGAAGTTTAATAGAGAATAAATTTTAACTAATCATAAATGAATCAAACTCTCTCTCTCTGCTAGTGACCTGTCCTCTTTCTCTTTCTTCATGTGATATAATATTGGCATTGTGCTCAAATTCAGTAGAAGTTTATTTGGAAGAATTAATGGGTATCCTTTGGCTTCATAATTGTATGTGCTTACTCAGGTCAATTGTAGGCAGTCAATGTACTTCATTACATTTCCTGCTGAATACTATGACTTTCATTGTATTTGAAAAGAGTTAGTTCATTTGTTCTTCTCAAGAATGATGATGAACAACCAGTTACCAACCTGCTGTAGGATGAGGAAATGAGAAATGTACTTCTATCTGAAGATTACAGTTTACACATTTAATAAGAAGGAATGACAAAATCCAATTTTATATTTCCTTTAATAAATCTTGAAACTATTTTATTAAAAGACAAAGGTGATGGAAGACACCAGGAGAACATTGCTCACCAAATCAGCTAAGCTGGGCTCATTTGGGCTCACAGAGGCTGAAAGGCAAGCAAAAGACCTGTGTGGGTCTGTCTAGGTTACTATGTGTTTATGTTATGGCTGTGAGCTCATTCATTGTTTTTCTGGAACATCTTTCAGTGGGTGATGCTGTTTCTGACTCTTGCTTTTGAGATGCTTTTCTTCCTATTATATTGTCTTTCCCAGCTTGAATCTAAGAGCTTTTGTCTTGCTTACTATATCTTGTTTAATTCTGTTTGGCTGTTGTCTCTTAGAGAACTGCTTCCGTGTGAAGAGGAAAAGGTGGAGAGAAAGGAGAGTGGATGTGAGGGAGAGAAGAGGAGAGGGGAGCTCAGACGAGGAGAGGGAAGGGAAACTGTGGTCAGGAGGTATTGCATGACGGAAGAATCCATTTTCAGTTAAAAACTTAAATATAGCTACAGCTCTGGATTACCAGATTTTTTTGTTTGTTTACAAAGCATATTCAGTATGATATTTTAGAATGTTTCATGCTACGCTTTTTAATGTGTTTTACAAATCAGGTATCATGCTACATTTTCTTTAAAGAAGATGAATTTATAGTTTTGGTGTTCAAAATTAATGGTGAAGGACACATGAATGAAGCCAGAGGGCTCAAGAACACCACAAGAAGATTGACGCAGTCACCTAACCTGGACTCACAAAGACTGAAGCACTGACCGAATACCAGGGAGGGGCTGGCATTAGGCACTCTACACATCTATAGCAGATGTGCAATTTGGTTCTCATGTGTGTTCGCCTAGTAATTGGGACAGAGGCTGGCTCTGAGTGTTGGATGCCATTGGACCTGCTTACCCTATCTGGACTATGTTGTCTAGTCTCAATGGGAGAGGGTGTGCCTAGCTTAGCTGCAACTTTTAATTTATTTTTAAATTGAATAACCTTGGATAAAATTCAGATAACTATATAAAATTTTACATATATATTACTATTTAAATTTGTTTCATATTATATTTTCCATTTTAAACCAGTTTAAGACATCTAAATACTCCATTAGGTTGAAACATGGTCAGTTAGGATAGAAATGATATTCTTTTTGGCACGACCCATTTCAACCATAAGCTTTTGTCCAGATTTATAGTGGCAAGTGTGTATTCTCTTCTATGAGGTCTGTCTCAGATCCAGCCACAGTGATTTTCAACCAAATCGCTCTACAACTATTACATCAGTTGGGATATCTTGCACTGAAGTTTGATTAGTTTTCTGTTCCTTTACTTCCAAATAACAATGCACCATATAGATAATTTGAATACTTAATGGTTTTCTAGGGGTAAAAGGCTATAAAATGAATGCTGGTAATTTCAAAGAAATATAGCATATAAATTAGATCCAAAAATAAAGTTCTGAGGCTTTCCTCTTTTACTTTACATAAGGCAAGGCAAGGACCATGGGTCATAATACTTTTTTACATGAGATAATAACAACTCTATTGAATAATATATATAAAAAAGGTAAACTTCAAAAATGAAACTATCTATAATCTTACTACTAACACCAATAAATACCAGTACACTGTATACTTTGTTTTTGTATCTTTAGGGTTTGCCATGCTAATATAGCTTTTCTTTATAAGCATCCCTTCATATTTGCACCTTCACTATATTCATTCATACTTTTTTATTTATTCAGTTTTTCTTTAATTGCATGTCTTTTATTTATATTTCAAATGATATCCCCTTTCACGGTTTTCCCTCAGGAAACCTCCATCCCATCCCCTACCCCCCGCTTCTATGAGTGCTCCCCCAACCACCTACCCACTATTTCCCACCCACCGACTCCCTCCCACCTCCCTGCCCTAGCATTCCCCTACACTGGGGCATCAAGCCTTCCCAGGACCAAGGGCCTCTCCCCTCATGGATGCACAAACAAGGCCATCTTCTGATACATATGCGTACTCTTTGGTTAGTGGGTTAAAGCCCTGAGAGCTCTGAGGAGTCTGGTTGGTTGATATTGTTGTTCTTCCTTTGGTGTCGCAAAGTCCTTCAGCTCCTACTATTCTTTCTCTAAGCTCTCCATTGGGGACCAGTTTTCAGTCCAATGGTTGGCTGCAAGCATCTGCCTCTGTATTTGTCAGGTTTTGGCAGAGCCTCTCATGAGACAGCTATATCAGGTTTCCATCAGCATGCACCTCTTGGCATCTGCAGTAGTGTCTGGGGCAATCTCTGGATGGTCTTTCGTTCAGTCTCTACTCCACATTTTATCTCCATATTTCATCATGTGACTACTTTGTTCCCCCTTCTAAGAAGGACTGGATAATTCACATTTTAGTTTTCCTTCTTCTTGAGCTTCATGTAATCTATAAATTGAATCTTGGGTATTCTGAGCTTTGGGGCTAATACCCCCTTATCAGCAAGTGCATACCATGTGTGTTCTTTTGTGATTGGGTTACTTCACTCAGGATAATATTTTTGGAGCAGAGACACAAATAATTTGCTTTATTTCCCTACAAACTTTTTCTAATAGTGCTGGAGAAGAGGGTATGGGGAGCTCTGTCCAAGTGTGGCACATGAGGACATAATAGGCCTTCTGTCAGACAAATGGTGAGGCAAATAATGAATGTCCCTCTATTTCTGATGTTGGTAAACATCAGAATTTAATATCACATGATGGCCATTCCTCATGTGAACTGCAGCTGCAAAAAATGTGTCACTAAGCTTAAGTATGGTCATGTTCTGTGATAAGTGGGCCACCAGAACCAACCATAAGAACCAATTTTCTGTGGATTGGATTCTTTGGGGATTTTGCAATATAAAGTAATTAACTTAGTAATTTTGTATAGTTATTTTCCACTCCCAATACAGTTTCCTTTATATTTTTAAACATATTCTATGAATCAGAATAAATGTGGCTATTCTATTAACCACTGTATATCAATTTCACATGCTTGCCTTGTTTTCCTTTGAAGGATGCCTTAGGATGTTATTTGGCCAATCCTCATTGGCTAATTTATGATATTGCTTTATAATTTTGTCATAATTTATAGTTTAAATATTCTTATAGTTATAGGCAGAATAAATGCATAGGCTATATTGCTAATATGTTTCTGAAAAAAGGAAATATAGCATATAAGATAAAAGTAAAAGTTTAATTTTACTGCATGCCTTCCAGTTTCCACCTATGCCTGGAACAGATCCTTGGCTCTGGATCAGTACCCACACAGCCCACACCCCAGTTGCAGCTTGACGCACCAGGTATTCTGACACATACAGGATCACATGATCACAAGAAAAACAGGTTCCAGTCAGAGACAGGGAAGACAGAAAACAACAGAGGTAACCAGATGGTACAGAGGCAAGCATAAGAACATAAGCAACAGAAACCAATTTGACTTTGTAATATTGGAATCCACTTTCAGATCACAGTAAGTTCTGGATACCCAAACACACCTATAAGTCAAGATTCAGATCTAAATTCTCATTTCATGAAGATGATAGAGGACTTTAAGAAGGACATAAAAAAATTCCCTTAAAGAAATTCAGGAGAACACAAGTAAATAAGTAGAAGCCTTTAAAGAGGTAACACATAAATGCCTTAAATAAATACAGGAGAATAATCAAACAGATAAAGAAATTGAACAAAACCATCCATGATATAAAAATGGAAATAGAAACATTAAAGAAAACACAATGGTAGAAAGCCCAGGAAATGGAAAACCCAGGAAAAGGATCACGAGTCACAGGTGCAGACCTCACCAACTGTAGATACAAGAGATAGCAGAGAGGACCTCATCAATAGAAGATACAAGGCATTTATACAACAGTCAAGGAAAAATACAGAAAGCATAAAGTTCTTATCCCAAAATATCCAAGATTTCCAAGATTCAATGAAGTGACTGAATCTGAGAATAATAGGTATAGAAGAGAGTGAAGATTCCCAACTCAAAGGACCAGAAAAAATCTTCAACCAAATTGTAGAAGAAATCTTCCCTAACCTAGAGAAAGAAATGCCCATAAAAATACAAGAAGCCTACAGAGCAATGAATAGATGGGTCCAAAAAAATTCTTCTTGTACCGTAATAATTAAAACACCAATTGCACAGAACCAAAAAAATGTTTAAAACAATAAGGGAAAATTGTCTAGAAACACATAAAGACTGACCTGTAGAAATTACACCAGACTTCTGAACAGAGACTCCAAAAGCCAGTAGATCCTGGGCAGATGTCATATAGACCCTAAGAGAATACAAATGCCAGCTCAGACTTGTATACACAAAAAACTCAAAAATACCATAGACAGAGAAATAGAGGTATTCCAAGACAAGACCAAATTTAAACAATATCTTTCCACTAATCCAGCTCTACAAAGTATAATAGAAGGAAAAGCCCAACACAATGTGGCAAAGCTACACCCAAGACAAAGCAAGAAGTTAAGCTTTTCACAAGAAATGCCAAAGAAGAGAAACATACAAACATAATTCTACCTCAGAAAAAGAAATAACAGGAACCAACTATCTCTGGTTCCTAATATCTCTCCAAATCAATGGACTCAATTTCCTAATAAAAAGACATACGCTAACAAACTTGATAAGTATACAGGGTCCAGCATTTTGATGCATGCAGAAAATACACATCAGTGACAAAGACAGATATTACCTCAAAGTAAAAGGCTAGGAAATATTTTTTCCAGCAAATGTTCCCAAGGAACAAGCTGGAGTAGCCAACCAAATAGACTTTCAACCAAAAGTTATCCAAAAAGATGGGGAAGGACACTAAATACTCATCAAAAGAAAAATCCACCAAGATGAACATCTATGCTGCAAATGCAAGGACATACACATTGTAAAAAAATATTACTGAAGCTCAAAGCACACATTGAACCTCACACAACAGTAGTAGGGGATTTCAACACCCCACTTTCACTAACGGACAGATCATGGAAACAGAAACTAAAGAGACACATATAGAAACAAAAAGAAGTTATGAACCAAAGGGATTTAACAAATACCTACAAAATTTCATTTTAAAACCCAAGAATATACCTTATTCTCAGCCCCTCATGGTACCCTCTCAAAAATAGACCATATACTCAGACACAAAAGGAACCTCAACAGCGACAAGAACATTGAATTAATCCCATGTATTTTATCGGAACACCATAGAATAAGGCGTGTCTACAACAGCAAGAAAAGCAACAGAAAGACCTCATACATATGGAAGCAGAACAATTATCTACTTTGTGATAACTTGGTCAGGGAAGAAATAAAGAAATAAAAGACTTTTTAGAAATTAATGAAATGAAGGTGCAACATACCCAAACTTATGGGATATAACATAAGCAGTGATCAGAGGAAAATTCTTAGCCCTGCGTGTTGCCACAAAGAAATTGGAGTGATCATACACTAGCAGCTTAATAGCTAATCTGAATGCAAATAAACCCAAATGGAGTAGAGGGCAGGAAACAAACTCAGGGCAGAAGTCAACCAAGTAGAAACAAAAAGAACTACACAAAGAATCAGCAAACCTAGGAGCTGGTTCTTCGACAAAATCAACAAGATAGATAAACCTTTAGCCAGAATAACCAGAGGGCACAGAGAAATTACCCAAATTGACAAATTCAGAAATGAAAAGGAAGATATAACAAGAAAATCTGAGAAATTCAAAAAATCATCAGATCCTACCACAAAAGTCTATACTCAACAAAACTGGAAAACCTGAATAAATGGATGATTTTGTGTACAGACACCATGTACCAAAGTTTATTCAGGATCCTAAACCATCTAAATTGGAATGCTACCCAATTCTTTCTATGAAACTACAGTTTCAGTGATACCTAAACCCCCAAATGAACCAACAAAAAAAGAGAACTACAGACCAATTTCCCTTATGGGTATTGATGCAAAAATAGTCAATATAATTCTTACAAACGGAATCCAAGACCAGTTCAAAGCAATCATTCATTATGAGCAATTAGACTTTATCCCAGGAATGCTGGGATGGTTCAGTGTATGGAAATTCATCAATGTAATCCACTATATAAAGAAACTCAAAGGAAAAACCATATAAACATTTCAATAGATGATCTAAGTTCAATAGATTTTATCTAAAAAATAGTCTTTGAGAAAATACAATATCCATTATGCTTAAAGTATTGGAGAGATCAGAAACTAAAAGTTCATACTTAACTATAATAAATGTATTATGCAGCATACTAATATCCAACATCAAAACGAAGAGAAATGCAAAACAACTCCATTCAAATCAGAGACCAGACAAGGCTGCCCACTCTCTCCCTGCCTATTCAGTATAGCACTCGACTTCTAGCCAGAGCAATTGGACAACAAAAAGAGATCAAAGGGAAACAAATTGGAAGTGAGGATGTCAAGATATCACTATTTGGAGAAGATACATTAGTGTGCAACTCTACCAAAGCGCTCCTACAGCTCACAAACAACTTCTGCAAAGTGGCTAGACATAAAATTAACTCTAAAAATCACTAGCCTTACCCTACTCAAAAGAAAGGTGCTGAGAAAGAAATTAGGTAAACAGCACATTTTAAAATATACGGAAAACCATCAACGTGATCCATTATATAAACAAACTGAAAGAATAAAACCACATGATCATTTCATTAGATGCTAAGAAAGCATTTGACAAAATTCAACACCCCTTCATGATAAAAGTCCTGGAAAGAATAGGAATTCAAGGTCCATACCTAAACATAGTAAAAGCCATATACAGCAAACCAGTTGCTAACCTTAAACTAAATGGAGAAAACTTGAAGCAATCCCACTAAAATCAGGGACTAGACAAGGCTGCCCACTCTCTCCCTACTTATTCAATATAGTTCTTGAAGTTCTAGCCAGAGCAATCAGACAACAAAAGGAGATCAAGGGGATACGGATCGGAAAAAAAGAAGTCAAAATATCACTATTTGCAGATGATATGATAGTATATTTAAGTGATACCAAAAGATCCACCAGAGAACTACTAAAGCTGATAAACAACTTCAGCAAAGTGGCTGGGTATAAAAGTAACTCAAATAAATCAGTAGCCTTCCTCTACACTAAAGAGAAACAAGCTGAGAAAGAAATTAGGGAAACGACACCCTTCATAATAGACCCAAATAATATAAAGTACCTCAGTGTGACTTTAACCAAGCAAGTAAAAGATTTGTACAATAAGAACTTCAAGACTCTGAAGAAAGAAATTGAAGAAGACCTCAGAAGATGGAAAGATCTCCCATGCTCATGGATTCGCAGGATTAATATAGTAAAAATGGCCATTTTACCAAAAGCGATCTACAGATTCAATGCAATCCCCATCAAAATACCAATCCAATTCTTCAAAGAGTTAGACAGAACAATTTGCAAATTCATCTGGAATAACAAAAAACCCAGGATAGCTAAAACCATCCTCAACAATAAAAGGACTTCAGGGGGAATCACTATCCCTGAACTCAAGCAGTATTACAGAGCAATAGTGATAAAAACTGCATGGTATTGGTACAGAGACAGACAGATAGACCAATGGAATAGAATTGAAGACCCAGAAATGAACCCACACACCTATGGTCACTTGATTTTTGACAAAGGAGCCAAAACCATCCAAAGGAAAAAAGATAGCATTTTCAGCAAATGGTGCTGGTTCAACTGGAGGTCAACATGTAGAAGAATGCAGATTGATCCATGCTTATCGCCCTGTACAAAGCTTAAGTCCAAGTGGATCAAGGACCTCCACATCAAACCTGATACACTCAAACTAATAGAAGAAAAACTAGGGAAGCATCTGGAACACATGGGCACTGGAAAAAATTTCCTGAACAAAACACCAATGGCTTATGCTCTAAGATCAAGAATCGACAAATGGGATCTCATAAAACTGCAAAGCTTCTGTAAGGCAAAGGACACTGTGGTTAGGACAAAACGGCAACCAACAGATTGGGAAAAGATCTTTACCAATCCTACAACAGATAGAGGCCTTATATCCAAAATATACAAAGAACTCAAGAAGTTAGACCGCAGGGAAACAAATAACCCTATTAAAAAATGGGGTTCACAGGAGGAGTAGAAGGCAGGAAATAATCAAACTCAGAGCTGAAATCAACCAAGTAGAAACAAAAAGGACCATAGAAAGAATCAACAGAACCAAAAATGGTTCTTTGAGAAAATCAACAAGATAGATAAACCCTTAGCCAGACTAACGAGAGGACACAGAGAGTGCGTCCAAATTAACAAAATCAGAAATGAAAAGGGAGACATAACTACAGATTCAGAGGAAATTCAAAACATCATCAGATCTTACTATAAAAACCTATATTCAACAAAACTTGAAAATCTTCAGGAAATGGACAATTTCCTAGACAGATACCAGGTATCGAAGTTAAATCAGGAACAGATAAACCAGTTAAACAACCCCATAACTCTTAAGGAAATAGAAGCAGTCATTAAAGGTCTCCCAACCAAAAAGAGCCCAAGTCCAGACGGGTTTAGTGCAGAATTCTATCAAACCTTCATAGAAGACCAATATTATCCAAACTATTCCACAAAATTGAAACAGATGGAGCACTACCGAATTCCTTCTACGAAGCCACAATTACTCTTATACCTAAACCACATAAAGACACAACAAAGAAAGAGAACTTCAGACCAATTTCCCTTATGAATATCGATGCAAAAATACTCAATAAAATTCTGGCAAACCGAATTCAAGAGCACATCAAAACAATCATCCACCATGATCAAGTAGGCTTCATCCCAGGCATGCAGGGATGGTTTAATATACGGAAAACCATCAACGTGATCCATTATATAAACAAACTGAAAGAACAGAACCACATGATCATTTCATTAGATGCTGAGAAAGCATTTGACAAAATTCAACACCCCTTCATGATAAAAGTCCTGGAAAGAATAGGAATTCAAGGCCCATACCTAAACATAGTAAAAGCCATATACAGCAAACCAGTTAAAACATTAAACTAAATGGAGAGAAACTTGAAGCAATCCCACTAAAATCAGGGACTAGACAAGGCTGCCCACTCTCTCCCTACTTATTCAATATAGTTCTTGAAGTTCTAGCCAGAGCAATCAGACAACAAAAGGAGATCAAGGGGATACAGATCGGAAAAGAAGAGGTCAAAATATCACTATTTGCAGATGACATGATAGTATATTTAAGTGATTCCAAAAGTTCCACCAGAGAACTACTAAAGCTGATAAACAACTTCAGCAAAGTGGCTGGGTATAAAATTAACTCAAATAAATCAGTTGCCTTCCTCTATACAAAAGAGAAACAAGCCGAGAAAGAAATTAGGGAAACGACACCCTTCATAATAGACCCAAATAATATAAAGTACCTCGGTGTGACTTTAACCAAGCAAGTAAAAGATCTGTACAATAAGAACTTCAAGACACTGAGGAAAGAAATTGAAGAAGACCTCAGAAGATGGAAAGATCTCCCATGCTCATGGATTGGCAGGATTAATTTAGTAAAAATGGCCATTTTACCAAAAGCAATCTACAGATTCAATGCAATCCCCATCAAAATACCAATCCAATTCTTCAAAGAGTTAGACAGAACAATTTGCAAATTCATCTGGAATAACAAAAAACCCAGGATAGCTAAAGCTATCCTCAACAATAAAAGGACTTCAGGGGGAATCACTATCCCTGAACTCAAGCAGTATTACAGAGCAATAGTGATAAAAACTGCATGGTATTGGTACAGAGACAGACAGATAGACCAATGGAATAGAATTGAAGACCCAGAAATGAACCCACACACCTATGGTCACTTGATTTTTGACAAAGGAGCCAAAACCATCCAATGGAAAAAAGATAGCATTTTCAGCAAATGGTGCTGGTTCAACTGGAGGGCAACATGTAGAAGAATGCAGATCGATCCATCCTTATCACCCTGTACAAAGCTTAAGTCCAAGTGGATCAAGGACCTCCACATCAAACCAGACACACTCAAACTAATAGAAAAAAAACTAGAGAAGCATCTGGAACACATGGGCACTGGAAAAAATTCCTGAACAAAACACCAATGGCTTATGCTCTAAGATCAAGAATCGACAAATGGGATCTCATTAAACTGCAAAGCTTCTGTAAGGCAAAGGACACTGTGGTTAGGACAAAACGGCAACCAACAGATTGGGAAAAGATCTTTACCAATCCTACAACAGATAGAGGCCTTATATCCAAAATATACAAAGAACTCAAGAAGTTAGACCGCAGGGAGACAAATGACCCTATTAAAAAATGGGGTTCACAGGAGGAGTAGAAGGCAGGAAATAATCAAACTCAGAGCTGAAATCAACCAAGTAGAAACAAAAAGGACCATAGAAAGAATCAACAGAACCAAAAGTTGGTTCTTTGAGAAAATCAACAAGATAGATAAACCCTTAGCCAGACTAACGAGAGGACACAGAGAGTGCGTCCAAATAAACAAAATCAGAAATGAAACGGGAGACATAACTACAGATTCAGAGGAATTTCAAAACATCATCAGATCTTACTATAAAAACCTATATTCAACAAAAGTTGAAAATCTGCAGGAAATGGACAATTTCCTAGACAGATACCAGGTATCGAAGTTAAATCAGGAACAGATAAACCACTTAAACATCCCCATAACTCCTAAGGAAATAGAAGCAGTCATTAAAGGTCTCCCAACCAAAAAGAGCCCAGGTCCAGACGGGTTTAGTGCAGAATTCTATCAAACCTTCATAGAAGACCAATATTATCCAAACTATTCCACAAAATTGAAACAGATGGAGCACTACCGAATTCCTTCTACGAAGCCACAATTACTCTTATACCTAAACCACACAAAGACACAACAAAGAAAGAGAACTTCAGACCAATTTCCCTTATGAATATCGATGCAAAAATACTCAATAAAATTCTGGCAAACCGAATTCAAGAGCACATCAAAACAATCATCCACCATGATCAAGTAGGCTTCATCCCAGGCATGCAGGGATGGTTTAATATACGGAAAACCATCAACGTGATCCATTATATAAACAAACTGAAAGAACAGAACCACATGATCATTTCATTAGATGCTGAGAAAGCAT
Source organism: Rattus norvegicus (assembly GCF_021556685.1). NCBI lineage: Eukaryota > Metazoa > Chordata > Mammalia > Rodentia > Muridae > Rattus > Rattus norvegicus. The sequence continues at coordinate 70,623,727 of NC_141548.1, forward strand.
TTGACAAAATTCAACACCCCTTCATGATAAAAGTCCTGGAAAGAATAGGAATTCAAGGCCCATACCTAAACATAGTAAAAGCCATATAAAGCAAACCAGTTGCTATCATTAAACTAAATGGAGAGAAACTTGAAGCAATCCCACTAAAATCATGGACTAGACAAGGCTGCCCACTCTCTCCCTACTTATTCAATATAGTTCTTGAAGTTCTAGCCAGAGCAATCAGACAACAAAAGGAGATCAAGGGGATACAGATCAGAAAAGAAGAGGTCAAAATATCACTATTTGCAGATGACATGATAGTATATTTAAGTGATCCCAAAAGTTCCACCAGAGAACTACTAAAGCTGATAAACAACTTCAGCAAAGTGGCTGGGTATAAAATTAACTCAAATAAATCAGTTGCCTTCCTCTATACAAAAGAGAAACAAGCCGAGAAAGAAATTAGGGAAACGACACCCTTCATAATAGACCCAAATAATATAAAGTACCTCGGTGTGACTTTAACCAAGCAAGTAAAAGATCTGTACAATAAGAACTTCAAGACACTGAGGAAAGAAATTGAAGAAGACCTCAGAAGATGGAAAGATCTCCCATGCTCATGGATTGGCAGGATTAATTTAGTAAAAATGGCCATTTTACCAAAAGCAATCTACAGATTCAATGCAATCCCCATCAAAATACCAATCCAATTCTTCAAAGAGTTAGACAGAACAATTTGCAAATTCATCTGGAATAACAAAAAACCCAGGATAGCTAAAGCTATCCTCAACAATAAAAGGACTTCAGGGGGAACCACTATCCCTGAACTCAAGCAGTATTACAGAGCAATAGTGATAAAAACTGCATGGTATTGGTACAGAGACAGACAGATAGACCAATGGAATAGAATTGAAGACCCAGAAATGAACCCACACAACTATGGTCACTTGATTGTTGACAAAGGAGCCAAAACCATCCAATGGAAAAAAGATAGCATTTTCAGCAAATGGTGCTGGTTCAACTGGAGGGCAACATGTAGAAGAATGCAGATCGATCCATCCTTATCACCCTGTACAAAGCTTAAGTCCAAGTGGATCAAGGACCCCCACATCAAACCAGACACACTCAAACTAATAGAAGAAAAACTAGGGAAGCATCTGGAACACATGGGCACTGGAAAAAATTTCCTGAACAAAACACCAATGGCTTATGCTCTAAGATCAAGAATCGACAAATGGGATCTCATAAAACTGCAAAGCTTGTGTAAGGTAAAGGACACTGTGGTTAGGACAAAACGGCAACCAACAGATTGGGAAAAGATCTTTACCAATCCTACAACAGATAGAGGCCTTATATCCAAAATATACAAAGAACTCAAGAAGTTAGACCGCAGGGAATCAAATAACCCTATTAAAAATGGGGTTCAGAGCTAAACAAAGAATTCACAGCTGAGGAATGCCGAATGGCTGAGAAACACCTAAAGAAATGTTCAACATCTTTAGTCATAAGGGAAATGCAAATCAAAACAACCCTGAGATTTCACCTCACACCAGTGAGAATGGCTAAGATCAAAAACTCAGGTGACAGCAGATGCTGGCGAGGATGTGGAGAAAGAGGAACACTCCTCCATTGTTGGTGGGATTGCAGACTGGTAAAACCATTCTGGAAATCAGTCTGGAGGTTCCTCAGAAAATTGGACATTGAACTGCCTGAGGATCCAGCTATACCTCTCTTGGGCATATACCCAAAAGATGCCTCAACATATAAAAGAGACACGTGCTCCACTATGTTCATCGCAGCCTTATTTATAATAGCCAGAAAATGGAAAGAACCCAGATGCCCTTCAACAGAGGAATGGATACAGAAAATGTGGTACATCTACACAGTGGAATATTACTCAGCTATCAAAAACAATGGCTTTATGAAATTCGTAGGCAAATGGTTGGAACTGGAAAATATCATCCTGAGTGAACTAACCCAATCACAGAAAGACATACATGGTATGCACTCACTGATAAGTGGCTATTAGCCCAAATGCTTGAAATACCCTAGATGCCTAGAACAAATGAAACTCAAGGCGGATGATCAAAATGTGAATGCTTCACTCCTTCTCTAAAAGGGGAACAAGAATACCCTTGGCAGGGAAGAGAGAGGCAAAGAGTAAAACAGAGACTGAAGGAACTCCCATTCAGAGCCTGCCCTACATGTGGCCCATACATATACAGCCACCCAATTAGACAAGATGGATGAAGCAAAGAAGTGCAGACCGACAGGAGCCGGATGTAGATCGCTCCTGAGAGACACAGCCAGAATACAGCAAATACAGAGGCGAATGCCAGTAGCAAACTACTGAACTGAGAATAGGACCCCCATTGAAGGAATCAGAGAAAGAACTGGAAGAGCTTGAAGGGGCTCGTGACCCCATATGTACAACAATGCCAAGCAACCAGAGCTTCCAGGGACTAAGCCACTACCTAAAGACTATACATGGACTGACCCTGGATTCTGACCTCATAGGTAACAATGAATAGCCTAGTAAGAGCACCAGTGGAAGGGGAAGCCCTGGGTCCTGCTAAGACTGAACCCCCAGTGAACTAGTCTATGGGGGGAGGGCGGCAATGGGGGGAGGGTTGGGAGGGGAACACCTATAAGGAAGGGGAGGGGGAGGGGGATGTTTGCCAGGAAACCAAAGAATTATTAAGTATTAAATAAATTAAAAAAAAACAAAAAAAAATGGGGAAAAAGCTAATCAGAATTCTCAAATGAGGAATCTCACATGGCTGAAAAGCACTTAAGGAAATGATCAACCTCCTGAATCATCAGGGAAGTTCATAGGAAAAGTACCCTGAGATTCCATCTCACACCATTCAGAATGGCTAAAATTAAAATGTCAGATGACAGCAGATGCTGACGAGCATGTGGAGAAAGGGACACACTCCTCCATTGCTGTTGGGATTGCAAGAGGATAAAATTACTCTGGAAATCTTTCTGGTGGTTCCTCTCAAAATTGGACATGGTACTACCTGAGGACCCAGCTATACATTCCCGGCATATACCCAAAATATAATCCAACATATAACAATGACACAAGCTCCACTATTTTCATAGTATCTTTATTTATAGTAGCCTGAAACTGTAAAGGACCCAGATGTCCCTCAACAGAGGAATGGCTATAGAAAATGGGGTACATTTACACAGTGTAGTACTGCTCAGACATTAAAAACAATGACTTCATGAAATTCACAGGCAAATGGATGGAACTAGAAAATATCATCCTGTGTGTGTTAAGATAGTCACAAAGCAGCACAGATGGTATGTACTTGCTAATAAGTGGAAAAAAGTTCGGAATACCCATGATACAACTTACAGACCATGTGAAGGTCAAGAAAAAGGAAGACCAAAGCATGGGTGCCTCAATTCTGCTTGGAAGGGGGAACAAAATATTCATGGGGTGTTGAGGCTGGGAGCAACTTGGGAGGAAGAGAGGGGAAGGAGAGGATAAAAGGGGTAGAATTAGGTGTGTGAGGAGAAGGGCAAGATGTACAAAGGGTCAGAAAATTGAACAGAGGTGTGTAGCAATGGGGGATGGGAAATGGAGTTAGCCACCAAAACGTCCCAGAGGTCAGAAAATTAGGAAGCTCCCAGGACCCAATGAAGATGACATTAGGAGAAATACCCAACAAAGGGGAGAGAGAACGTATAGAGACCATATCCAGAAGTTAGGCACAACGCCTTTTTGAGTGATAGGGTCACCCACCCTTCACAAAATTTTAATCCAGAATTGCTCCTGTCTCAATGAAATGCAGGGACACGGAGTGGAGCAGAGAAGGAAGGAAGGGCTGTCCAGGGACTGCCCCACCTAGGGCGTCTATCGCATATACAGCCACCAAACCCAGTCACGTGATTAAGCTGGGCAGTACTTGCTAACAGGAACCTGACATAGATGTCTCCTGAGAGGCTATGTCAGAGCCTTACAGATGCCCATCAATGAGAGGGAAATCCTGGGTTCTGTGAAGGTCTGATGCCCTAGCGTAGGGGAAAGATATGGGGGTCAGGCAGGAGTGGGTGAGTTGGTTGGTGGGCACTCTCGTGGAGGCAGGGGTGAGGAGGTGGAGTGGTGGGTCTTTGGAGGGAAAACCACAATGGGAGATATCATTTGAAATGTAAATAAAGAAAATAACCAATAAAAAAGGAAAAAAATAAGTTTAGCACATATGTGTCTTTAATAGAATATATATAAAATTATAGCTTTTTAAGACAAAATACTGTGTTAATGTTATGTACTCATTATTATTAAATTATGGGTAAAGATAATATTTATTATTAAAGACTCAAAATTATCTTTAGAAAGACAATTGTTTGTTATATCAAAGTAGAAAAATGATGAATCATTTTAGAAATATATTTTCCTTTATCCTATTTCATACAATGTGGTTTCCTACTTTGTTTTTTGTGCTTGTTGTCAAGTATTTCAAAAGTGAAATCTTATATCCAACTTTTGCTTGCCCATGTTAATAATGTCGAGGAAATAGAAGGCCAATGAATAACTAGATAAAATCTCCTAGAAGTAAAGAAATGAATCCATTTCTTATCTGTTAGACTGCTGCACATATTTTTATGGGAAATGACTTTCATTATTATTTTAAAGATTGTTTAAAAAATGCAAGTAAATAAAATAACATTTGAGATGCCACACGTGTTCAATATTATGAGTTAACAACCTTACTGTATTTTATTACTCATACAATGCTTTTGCAATGTATACAAGTCTTATCAAAATTAAATAAAAATTTTATAACTAATATAATAACATATAAGTATATTTTGATACAGGATAAATTATCCATCTCAGTAATGTAGTACACAATATTGATTTTTTTGAAAAACTACTCCAAATAAACAATGGTGAATATTCTGTTCTTTTTTCAAAATATCCATATTTCTATCACACTTATTTTATTGTAAATTATTATATTTATTTAAAAGTATTGACCCACATCAATAAGTTCATACGGATGCAAGTCCTTAGCAGAACATACACAGGTGAAAATAACTTGGTCTTAAACCATGCTGTTATCTTGTTATTCCTACATAGTCCCTGATGAAAGGACACATCTAAAAACTATTAGGAATTTTTAAAATGTTTATGCCAAACATATCATAAGATGTTACTTAAAACATAACTAAATCAAAAACTACTTCCTAGGAAAAGAAACCAACATGGAATATTGAATGTGTGTATTTTATATTCTTATACAGTATTAACAACTATAAAATACATATATGTGTTATCCTTCATAAATCAGAGGTCAAGGCAAATGCTAGATAAATCCTCTGTATAACTTTTCTCAGGCTGTTGTGAAACACACAGACAAATGCACATTTTTATCTTAGTTTCAAGGTCCTCTTTTGATATGTGTCAAATTTTTAGAAGAGTTCAATTCATGTGATCATAAAAGCATTTCTTTTTTGCTGGATTTTAATCAAAGGTCCTTTACAACTCAAAAAGATGCCTTCAGATCCACAACATATGAATGATGTCACAACTTAGCAGTTCTATTCAATTCTGGAGGAATATATATATATATATATATATATATATATATATATATATATATTCATTATAGTTGATTACTTTGGCTTGAAGTAACAGAACCAAATAAAGTTGTGAATATTTTATCATATTCCACAAACTACACACACTCAGCAGGTACATCCTAAGGAAATTATAATATATATCTTAGAATGAATTTTCTCAAATTATTGCAAATATTGATGAGTTTCACCATAAATTTAAACATAACACCTTTCAAGAGATTTTTCTATATGTATGGTATTATTACCAATAGCACATAAATATGAAAATATAATTTAAAACAAAAATTGAGCTTGTTCTGTCAAATTACAAAGTACAAATACACAAATTTTATTTTAGATTTACAGTCATTTGGGAACTGTTGGAAGCCAGAAATTCTAGTTTTAGCAATGTATGATGTAAAATTTAGGAAAACAAGTAGTTTATATTTTGATATTTTAAGAGAGTGTTTGCACTAGAATTGGGAAACTTTTAATAATTGCTTCATCATTTGAGAGTTTTGTACATGCAGATACGGTGTTTTCCACAGATTCATCACCTATTTCCTCTCTTAATATTACCCCCTTTTACACCCCACCACTAACCCTTCCAAACTTTCTGCATTCTATGCTTTAAGTCCATAAAATCCACATGATCCTACCAGTATGAACATGGGTTTATGATACTTTACGGAGCTCAAGTAGCCTCTTAGATATTGCATCCCCAAGAAAATAGCAGATCCTCAGCCAGTGGTTGTACTTGGTGATCCACTTCAAAACCAGCTGCCATTTTTGACTGAATTGATAATGCATAAATCTTCTGCAAACTTTCTTGGACCTGTCTTCTCTAACAGTAAAACAATATTCAATGTTCTCATCCTTTACATTTGAGATTTAGCACTACACAAAAATCAATCTTCTCTCTCCTCTTTCTCTCTCTCTCTCTCTCTCTCTCTCTCTCTCTCTCTCTCTCTGTCTCTCTCTCTCTCTCTCTCTCTGTGTGTGTGTGTGTGTCTGTCTGTCTTTCTTTCTTTCTTTCTTTCTTTCTTTCTTTCTTTCTTTAATTAAATTATTTTATTGACATTCCAAAATTGCCCCCATTTCAGATCCTTCCTCCGAATTGTTTACCCTTTCTCGACTCTTCACAGGCTCTTAGAGGGTGCTCCCCCACCTGCCTACCCACCCCACAGCATCCCACCAGCATCTCTCTTCCCTGGGGCATCAAGTTTCCAAGAGATTAGGTGCACCCTCATCTACTGAGTCCATGCAAGGCAGTCCTCTGCTACACATGTGTCCGAGGCCACAAACCAGACAGTGTATGCTACTTGATTTTAGGCTTAGATGCTGGGAGCTCTGAGGGGTCCTGGATATTTGAAGCTGTTGTTGTTTTTATGGAGTTGCAATTCACTTCAGCTCCTTTAGTTCTTCTAACTCTTCCATATTTGTCTCCAACCGGATTCCAATGGTTGGTTGTAATCTGCGTTTCTCTCAGTCAGTTTGTAGAGCATCTCAGAGTACAGCTATGGCAGGCTCTGATCTGCATACACAATATGGCCTTAGCAATAACAGGAGGATTTGGTGTGCATGCACGGGGTGGATCCCAAGTTGGGCCAGTTATTAAGTGGCCTTCCTTTCAGTCTCTGCTCCAATTTTGTTCCCACATGTCCTTTAGACAGGAATGATTCGAGGTTAAAATTTTTAAAGATTGGTGGGTGGCTCCCTGCCTCAACTGGGGACTATGTCTGTCTACTGGAGGTGATCTCTTCCAGTTCCATCTCCCCAATTTTGGGCATTCTGGCTCAGGTCATCTCCAATGTGTCCTGGCAGCCTCTCATACCACAGGTTTCTCAGACTTTCTAGAGGTTCCCTCTGCCCTCTAACTCCCACTGCTGCATAATTTGTTTCATTGTCCTTGCCCTGTGGGTCTCACTCCTGCCGCTTCCCCATACCTGATCATGCCCCTCCTTTTTCTCTTCCTCCTCCCCTTTTCTACTCATTTTCCTCCCTCTTTCTATCCCTATGATTTCAGTGGCTTTCTGATATCCATTTTTTGGACCTTCCTTCTTGTTAAGCTTCCTACAGTCTATGAGTTGTATCATGGGAATTCCGAACATTTTGGCTAATATCCACTTATCGGTGATTATATGCCATACATGTCTTTTGGGTTCTGAGTTATATCGCTTAGGATGATATTTTCTAGTTCCATCCATTTGACTGCAAAATTCATGATGTCCTTGTGTTTGATAGCTGAATAGTATTCCATTGTATAAATATCACATTTTCTGTATCCTTTCTTTGGTTAAGGGACATCTGGGTTGTTTCCAGGTTCTGGCTACAAATAAGGCTGCTATGAACAAAGCATTTGTCCTTGTTGTATGGTGGGACATTTTGGGGGTATATGTCCAGGAGTACTATACCTGGGTCATCAGGTAGAATTATTTCTCTGTTTATTTCTAAATTTGTTGCTTTGGATATTCTGTTTTTAGATAATTGCCAATCTTATTATTTGGACTTTTTAGTTATGATATTCTCAAAGAACCAATTCTTTCATTCCTTTTATCTTGGTTTTATTTGTCTTTTTTATTTTTTTTTTGTTTTTATTTCATAGCTGGGTTTGATATTTTTCTGTCTTCCCTCTTTGTTTATAATTCATTTTGGTGTTTCAAGGCTGTTGATGTTGAGAGAGATATCAATGTCTGATGTCTTTGTTGATTCCTGTTATTTTGTTCTTGTGGTTTTTTTCCCCCCATATTTGATTTGTTGAGATCTTACTAAGTCTGGTCATTTGGGTTTGGAGTACATGTTTCTAGGTATGGGAAGCTAAACTTAGAATGGGGATCACCTAAAGGGAGTTAGCAATCGTGATCCACAGGTGGGAGAAACCCAGAATCTGGTTAGTCCCTTGGAAATAAAGTAGAGAATGAGAAGAGGCTATGGCAAGAGTATGCTATAATGCAGGGTGGAGGGTTTGGACTTGGAGGAGCAAAGGGAAAGTGAAGATCTGTGATTAATATTTCTGGTTCTCTTGTCTATATTGCAGGCAGTTTACAAGGGAGTGCATTGTTGGGATGGAATCTGGAATAGAGTGATGAATGAGAGGATAGTTGATGGAGAAGACCTGTTTGAGCCAGTGGAGATTAAGGCAAAGAATAACAGTTCTATTCTGAAATAGTCTGTGTGTTATATTTTGTCAGCATTCAAAAACTATGTAATTCAGAAAAATGGTATCAGCAATGGGGTTGTTACAATAAACCCAACTGGGCATTTCATGAACATTTACAACAAATTTGTAGGAGATATCTGGCAAAGCTGAGTGGAGGGATTTTTTGTTTGTTTTTTGTTTTGTTTTTTAAATTTAGAAGATCAAAATGCTCAGTGAAATGAGAATAAACCTCAACTAATTGTGAGTTTCAGAGAAAAATAATCTATTATTTGGAGTCAATTTGAGTTATATTCAGGTGAGGAATTTGATTTCATTCTACCAATGTCCTGAGATCATGAGTGGGGCTGAAGCCCATATTAATGTATAAATCTGTTTACCAGTGAAACTTTCAACAGAATTAATACTCAGATTGTGGAATATCTACTACCTCCCAGTTTCACTCAGCACTACAGTGGAATAAAACAAAGTGTAAAACAGACAGATATGAGAAATGTCTACTTTGTTCAAAAATTGTGAGTTAGCCATATAATATAAATTCAGAAGCAACTGCAATTGCTAGAGAATAGTCCTTGAAAATGGAATTCTACATATCTGGAAGGAACTAGATGTTGCTGCCTCACAGGGATATGAACTTAACAGTGCATAACAAATGTTGTTTTCAAAACGAATTTGAAGTTTTCATTGTTTCTTTTCATTTCTACAAACACTACACAGTAATTCTTTTCTAACACAGACATATAAATATCCAAATACTAGCATAAAAATGTTTAAAAATATGATTTTTTCCATTTGTAGAAGATAAGGAAAGTCCCTAAGCATGGAAGGAAATAAATACTTCAGTAAATGTAAGTTTTGTGGAACTAGCAGGGATATACATAAAAATCTAGTGACCGTAGAAATGCATCAATAATGATGGCTACTAATTCACAAACTTCAGAAGCACTAGAGTGGTGGACAGAGGAAACCCTGAGTGACTGTCATCCTAAGCAAATGTGTACTTTGTCACAATCTGGGCCTGCTGAGGATTCTAGACTAATCGACCCATGCTAAATTTTCAAAGCCGTTAACCTTATGGACCAATCTCAGGAATGGCAAGGCTTTTATTTATGGTAAGAGTATTTATGCATGTTTGAACAGTGTATGTAAAGATTAGTAACTACTGCCTCTTCTTCCCAGATGTTAACAGCCTATGGTTGCTTGCCTTATAGGTATGTGCTATAGAGACAAAGCAAGCCTCTAAGTGGTCTCCAGGTCTCTGACTGTTTCTTTTTTCCTCCAATTTGGGCTGCACTGTCTGGATTTTATTTCAGTTTATTTGAGTTGAACTGAGTTGAGTTCAATTGACATCAGTTCAGTTGAGTTTTACGATGAGTAAACATTCTGATATTCATGTTTCTATGCTAAACACATTGATTATTGAATCAAATTTGATCCCATATTCATTGTGTGTGCGTGTGTCTGTCCTTTGTTTATTCCCTTAAAACCCTGTAGGGACCCAAACACCCAGGCAATGACACACTTGGGTCACACAAAATGTAAATTAATAATGCACTTTTCTGTTAATTTCTTTCTAAACTTTAATTAAATGTTAATTGCTTTCTAAACTTTAGTTAACCTACAAAAATCCTTCTTTTCCCCACTAACACACTGATATCAGTTAGACAAGTTTCCATCCCTGTAAAGAAAAATATCAGACATATTTTAAAGGGTGCCTCCAAATTTTGTGGCTCTCCATCTTCACCTGATTGTTGATTTTGCTTAGAGGTTGCAATGAGAAAACAGAGCAAATCAATAGTGCTCATGCTTAAAAAAAGAAAAGAAAAATTGAAATATTGATTAGAAAATGGCTACATGTGTTCAATGTCATATTCTTCATGGTCTAAAAATTTTTAGTAATACTCATCTCTTATAGGTTTCTTGACCCCCAACAAGCGCCCCTTTGATGACAAAAACTTTTACATTTGGGACTTAGGGAACATTCCAGATGCAGGTTAGGTACCAAGTAAATGATAAAACTTCTTTTTTATTAACATCTCAATTTTCTTCAACATTAATTTCCTTGAAATATTTACTCACTGGAATAACTGAATTAGTATATTTATTAAATTGATACTATTAAAAGTATTACAGTATAGTAACAGTTTGAATTGAGATGTAAGCCTTCTAAAAAATTTACTGTTCGTTAAATAAGAGTACATTTTACATATTAAAATAATAATGGGTAAACTGATACTCAGTTCCCTTACTAGAAGATAATATCCATTTTGTTAAATAACTACCATTTGAGAATTGAGAAATTTCTTGAATGGCAAAATTCAGAAAACACATATCTCAAAACAACACTGTCACATTTTCCTTAGTCATTTTTGACGACTTGCTTCTTATTAAGTCTGTACATTCACCTATTTGGAATCAATTTACAAATGTCAGCATTAAAGTATAAAGACAAGGACAGAATAATTGACTCATATCATCTATCCCACACATTCCATTTTAAACATATGACAATCTACATGAAAGGAAGTTCTCCTCACTCAAAATTGCCTGCCTTAAAA